>NW_026020312.1:892355-919238 GCF_900185275.1 Solanum verrucosum | reverse complement strand
CCAATATGATTATACATCAACCTATCCAAAAACAGTCTAACAATCCAACATACAATAAAGGTCGTTGAAACCATAGTTTCCATCATCCCACGATTATTTATCAACAATACACTTAAAATATCATACTTAGACTCGTGTTTACGGAAGACAAAGATAGGGCAGTCACTTTACCTTAATTCTTATAACTCATTTTTCTTTTAATTTGAACTCTTCAATAACTTGAGCTTCCCTTCACATAGGCCAAAGAAAAAGAGAAAAGCCTCTCAATAACAAAGGAAAGTGAGCAATTAAACTTTTGACAGATTCAGTCCTCTACTTGTTCTAACTAATTAACATTTTATCTAGCATTCCATGAGAGAATTAGTCTAAATCCATTAGTAATTCCACTTATCTTACCTTGCAAGGGCTTGGGTTTATTCCAAGAACCCTAGGAAACTTGTGGCTGCTGCTATGCTTTGAAAGAGAGAGGAGAAGCTTAGAGAGAAATCTGATTTTTATCTATTCTTAAAAGTGAGGAAATGGCCAGCAACTTGGGGATTATAAAGGTCTTACTTTTCCCCACCTCTTAAGTTTTAATATCAGCCACTAATTTGTCTCAAATTGGTCCAAGTAGGTGATGCACTTGCTTGAAATATATACACAAAATGGCGCTTTATGTACTCATCTTGGGCTGCAATCTTTCCTTTCTAATATTAAGCCATGGGCCAGAATTATACCTTAATTTGGGCCTTAGTCTTTATTGGGCTCAAGTAGTTGGACTTGGACAGATTGGTGTGAGGCCTCATCCATTCCCTTTTCCTTTTTATTTAATTTGGGCCTCAAGTGAGCCCACTAATGCATGAACTAATCTTCCCCATCTACCTAGCCCATTTGAGCTAAGCAAGTAAGTGAACCTACTTTATAAAGTCCAACAAGCACCTCAATTCTTTTATTCATTTTCCGAGCGTAATCTCCTTAGTTTAACTCAAAACTATATACACTTGATCACCTTAAGTTTTAGACTTACATATAGCCCTTCGATCCAGAATTTAAATACTTCTAAAATTTACGTTCACTCGATCGTGCATATTGCAATGTACAGGAGTTACCCTTATAGCTTATTTATTGCTACCATTCATCTAGGAAATTCAAGTTCATTACTTATACCACCAAGCTAAATCAAGTTCCATATGTTAGGACTTGTACACGTAAAATACGGGGTGTTACATCCTCCCCCCTTAGGAACATTCGTCCTCAAATGCTAGCATATCAAGCTTAAATAAGTTCAAACCTTAGTTTAAATCTATGTGTTAACCACATAAGAAATACCCTTTCATCGTACCTATTAATGCCCCCATTCTGCACCTTGGACTTCCCCTTTAGGTTTCAAATAAATAAGGGTACTTGGATTTCATCGCTTCCTCACTTCCCACGTTACTTCTTCCACTGTTGGTTCCTCCAAAGCACCTTTATTGAAGCCATTTCTTATTCCTTAGCTTTTTTAACTTTGAACGATCCAGAATAGCAATAGCTACTTCATAGGTGAGATCCCCTGTAAACTTGTACATCTTTCAATAAGAGTGATATAGGATGGGTCACCAACGTACTTCCGAAGGCATTAAGACATAAACACCGGATGAACTGCTAATCTGAGGTAGCTCTAACTCATAATGCAACTTGGCCAACTCTCGAATAATCTTATATTAGCCCTACGTAGCGTGGGACTCAACTTTCCCTTTTTACCAAATCTCATTACCTCTTTTCATTGGCGATACTTTCAAGAACACCCAATCTCCTATAGAAAATTATAATCCTCTTCTTCTAACATCTGCATATGATTTGTGTTGGCTTTGAGCTGTTGCTAGTTGTTGTTGTATAACCTTAACTTTTTCCATAGCTTGAAAAAGAAGGTCTGGTCCAAATAAAGCAGTTTCGCCTACTTCAAACCAGCCAATAGGTGATCTGCACTTCCTTCCATATAAAGCTTCATAAGGTGCCATTTTGATACTAGAATGATAACTATTATTGTAGGGCAAACTCAATAAGTGGTAAATGATCATCCCAGCTACCTTTGAAGTCTAAGACACAAGTTCGAAGCATATCCTCAACTGTTTGGATTGTGCATTCTGCTTGACCATCTATTTGAGGGTGGAAGGCTGTACTTAAATTCACTTGTGTTCCCAAACTCTTTTGGAATGATTTCCAAAACTTTGTAGTGAATTGAGCTCCTTGATCAGATATAATAGAGATTAGAATCCCGTGTAGCCGAACTGTCTCCTTAATATATAACTTTGCATACTCTTCAGCTGTATAATCTGTCTTAACTGGCAAGAAATGTGCTGACTTGTTGAGTCTATCAACTATTACCCATATGGAGTCAAACTTACGAAACGAGCGAGGTAAACCAGTGACAAAATCCATGTTGATCATGTCCCACTTCCAAGTTGGAAGCTCCATACACTGCATATAACCTCCGGCTTTTGGTGCTCTACTTTGACTCGGTGGCAGTTTGGACATTGAGCCACAAATTCTGCAATGTCCTTCTTCATGTCCCCCCACTAATACACTCATTTCAAGTCATGGTACATTTCAGATGATCCCGGATGGATGTAATATCTTGAATGATGTGCTTCTGTCATTATCCTCCTTCTTAGCCCATTAACATTAGGTACACACAATCTGTTTTGACAACAAAGTACTCCATCTTGTGTAAGCTCAAATTCCTTTGTCGTACCTTGATTTACCTTCTCCTTAAGTCGTTGTAGAGTAGGATCTTTGAACTGCTTCTCTTTCACCTCAACTACTAATGAAGATTCTACCGCATTATGCACTACAATCCCTTCTTTTGGGGTTTCAAGAAGACGAACTCCCCAAACTAGCTACTTGACGTAAATCCTTCACCATCCCTTCTTTTTCCACAGTTTGCTCATTAATACTTGATATTGTCTTGTGACTGAGAGCATCGCCTACTACGTTTGCTTTCCCTGGATGGTATAGTATATCAACGTCATAATCTTTTATTAGCTCTAACAATCTTCGCTGCCTCAAATTTAGATCTTTCTACTTGAAGATGTATTAAAAACTTTTATGGTCTGTATATATGTCAACGTGAACCCCATATAAATAGTGGCGCCATATCTTTAAAGCAAATACAACCGCTGCTAGTTCAAGATCATGTGTTGGGTAGTTTCTCTCATGTGGCCGCAGTTGTCTTGAGGCATAAGCTATTACTCTTTCATGCTGCATGAGTACACATCCTAAACCAACCCTGAAGCCTCACAATATACTGCATACCCCTCTGTGCCTTTCGAAAGTACTAATACAGGTGCGAAAGTTAGACTACTTTCCAACTCTTGTAAGCTTCTTTCGCATGCATCATTCCACTGAAATTTAGCTGCCTTGTGTGTTAGCTTAGTTAAAGGTGCATAAATAGAAGAAAATCCTTCAACGAACCTTCTATAATAATCTGCCAACCCTAGGAAGCTACAAATCTCTGTGGGTGTTATTGGTCTTGGCCAATCTTTCACGGCCTCTATCTTTTGTGAATCAACCCTTATTCCTTCATCAGATACAATATGACCCAACAACATCACTGATTTTAACCAAAATTCACATTTGGAGAACTTGGCATACAACCGCCGATCACGAAGAACTTGTAATACATGTCGTAAGTGATTTGGATGGTCCTCTTTTGATCTTGAATACACCAAGATATCATCTATAAATACTATCACAAATACATCCAAGAATGGCTTGAACACCCTATTCATCAAATCCATAAAAATTGTCGGTGCATTTGTTAGCCCAAATGACATAACGAGAAATTCGAAATGACCATACTGTGTTCAAAAAGCTGTCTTGGGTATATCGTTCTCCTTCACCCTCACTTGGTGATAACATGATCTCAAGTCAATTTTTGAAAAGCACTTGGCACCTTGTAACTGATCAAACAAATCATCAATTCTGGGGAGGGGATATTTATTCTTAACTGTGACTCTATTCAATTGTCGGTAATCGATACACATTCTCAACGTGCCGTATTTCTTACGTACAAATAACACTGGTGCACCCCATGGGGATACACTAGGCCTTATAAACCCCTTTTCTAACAAGTCCTTTAATTGTTCCTTTAATTCATGTAATTCTACCGGGGCCATTCTATACGGAGGAATAGAGATACGTTGAGTTTTTGGAATTAAATTGATACCAAACTCTACTTCTCGTTGTGGGGGTAAACCTGGAAGCTCTTCAGGAAGCACATCAATAAATTCATTTACTACTGAAACAGATTGAAGAGTCGATGGTTCTGCCTCCACATCTCTCACTCTAACTAGATGACATATATACCCTTTTGACATCATCTTCCTCGCCTTCAAATAAGAAATAAACTTACCCCTTGGTGCTACAACATTGCCTTCTCATTCAAGGACTGCCTCATTTGGAAAGTAAAAGTGCACTCTCTTAGTTCGGCAATCCACCGTGGCATAACAAGAAGCCAACCAATCCATACCCATTATAACATCAAATTCAAACATTTCTAGTTCAATTAGGTCAGCCAATGTATCACGATCACAAACAGTTACCATGCAGTTATAATAGACCCTTCTTGCTATAATAGACTCACCGGTTGGTGTAGACACTTCAAATGGTTTATTCAATAATTTTTGTGTTATTTTAAGCTTCCCAGCAACTAGTGGAGTGATATACGATAGTGTGGAACCAGGATCAATTAACGCATATACATTATGTGAAAAGATGAACAACGTACCTCTTACTACATCAGGTGAAGCCTCCAAGTTCTGTCAACTCCCTAGAGCATATGTGCGATTTTGGACTCTGCTAGAACTAGCTGCTCCTCTAACACCTCTCCCACGACCTGTAGGAACCTGCAGACCTCTACCTAAAGGAGGCACCGATGATGACGATGCAACAACTGATCCAGTAGGTTGTGCTATATCACCCATGCGCCTTTTAGGGCAATCTCTTATTAGGTGCCCTGGCATACCACACCAATAACAGACATCTGTTCCAATACGACATATACCTAAATGACTCCTCCCACATTGTTTACAAGGCTGCCTAGGAGGCATTGATTGGCTTGTACTGCCTTGCTCTGGATATCCTGATGTCCGTAAACCTTGGCTCTCACTCTTTTGCCTAAACTGATTGCCTCTCGGCCCTTGAAATTGGGGTGGAGCGCTAGCTGTAGAGTAGGGAAATGGCGGCCTAGCTTGTCTATTAGAAAATCGAGGCTTAAACTCACCTTGAGGTGGTGTAAACTACCCGGTAGACCTAGCCCTCTTGGACTGCCCCCTTTCTGTCTCTTGTGCCCTTCTTCTCCGCTTTTAATCCTCCAATTTCTATGCAAAAGCTTGAATCCTTGTTATATCCATGTCTTTATTTAAAGAAGAAATAGTATAATCTCTAACCAGATACGAATCTAATCTATCCACATATCGGTGAACTCTATCCTCATAGTAGCAACTACATTGGGAGCATACCTGGACAAGGAATTAAATTGGAGACTGTACTCTCTCACGCTCATACCCCATTGGTGAAGATTTAAGAACTGATCTGCGCGGGCCTCTTGAATCTCCAATGGCAAATGATGATCAAGAAACGCCTTTTTAAATTCTTTCCAAGTAGCTAGAGGTGCATCTGTACTCTTAGATTGCTTCCATGTTTCATACCATAATATAGCCACACCCTTTAATCTATATGTTGCTAGCTCAACAACTTCTTTACCATTCACGTGCATAACATCCAAAGTTCGTTGGATTTGATCAATAAAGTATTGCGGATCTTCATTAGGATCTGACCCGGTGAATGATGGAGGGTCCAAATTAAGGAAATCACGTTTCCGCGTGCTAGCTGCCCTATCTGCACCACCAATACCCCCAACTGGGCATTCTTGCCTTTGACCTTGGCCAGCAACTATACGAGTCAATAATTGAACCACATTCCTCAAATCTTGCACAGTAGCATCTGTAGGTGGTTCTGGGGGAACTCCATCCCTTCTCAACTCTTTAGGAGATGGAGGAGTTGGGAATGTTTGTGATGGAGACTTATCTTGGGACTCATCTGGGGTAGTCTGGATGGCCTTTCCAACCGCCAATTCTACTTGCTTTCCTTTGCTTTTACTTTTCCTTTTCTGCGTCATTTGTACTATAACAAAACAATTAAGAGGTTAAGCATGGTCCACCTACAACATCTGGCGCTATGGAACGATCCAAAGAATGAAAAGAAAGGGACAACTTCTAAATGCCACGTAGTCTCCTACTTATAAATGTGGTGCACAACACATCCATAAGCAAGACTCTACATAGACACGACCTTGTAGACTCCCTAGGATGACCTGCTCCGATACCACTTTAATCACGCCCAAAATCCCATTAAGGCGGACCGGCACCTGTTGTCGAGAAGGCTTGGGAGGACAAACCTATAATAATGCTCTATCTATGAACATTTAAAGGTGCTGCCATAGTGGATAACATCTTTTCATGAAAGTAGAAAGTGTTAACAAACCAAAAGAAAGTGCACATGACTTGGCCGTTGGGACCATGATGTCTAAGACACGAGGCGCAACCACACTTCACTATACATAGTCTACAAATCCTCTAAATGATAAAACATTACGGGGTTAAGGTCAGGACAGGCCCCGCCTTACACTCAGCTACTATACAATACCAAAATACATGCTATAGACTCGGAAAGCCCCGAATCAACCTGGAGCTCACCAATAGCCGCTGGATGTCCTGTTCTCCTACTGGGAGATCTACTAGCTCCTATACCTGCAACATGAATTGCAGGTCCACCGATAGAGACGTCAGTACGGGAGATTGTACTGAGTATGTAAGGCATAAAGTAATGTATGTGAAATAAGAACTCAAATGAAATCATATACCAATGTAAGAATACAAGACCACCTTTTCTCATATTATGGAATAAGGTACTTTACTTTCTTTTCTTTACTTTATCATTCTTTACTTTACACTCTGTGCACAATATATAATACCAATGACGAGCTGATCAGTGGTAGACAAATAAATCGTGATTAACCCATGCTAGGCTTTCCTTTAACCCCTGGAATACCACCCGTAATATTGGGATCGACCCATGCTAGGTGACTCTTCCACCCCTGGGATACCACCCATCAATAAGCAGATTCATTTAATATCTTTCCATTAACATTTGAGATGATTCTTTTGGTGGTCATAGCATTTTTGAGTTGTGGGACTATGTAGTCAACAAGTGACACGTAATAATAATATAATGCAAGGACAACAAAGTAGAGAGTAGTTACACAATTAGTGAAATGCATTGGAGCTGAAATAACATATGGACCTTATTTAGTTAAAAGGAGAACTCATGCAGGGTATTCAATGTATATGTACAGATTTGACAATGAACATGTGTTGGAACGTGCAGACATGTTAAGGAGTGAGAACAAGGTCATAAGTCATGTTGGAGCTGGTAGGCTGCCTGTATGTGTCGAGGACAAGTCTAGATTTCATGCCAATTAGTAGGAAATCAAAAAGCCTTACATACCTTGTTGTACCACCTTGAAGTACCTTCCTTTCTTTTCAAATACTTATCTACAATAGAGTAGGTGGTAAACTAGTATTAGTAGTTACTAAACATGCTTAGGCAGTCTAATCTCACTCAATAATAATGCTCAGGCAGTAAACCCGTAATTACCAAACTAAGATTGTTCTTTCAATCCCCACCTTGTTTTATTGCATTTGTACACTACACAAATATATTTTAATATCAGCAATTTACACACTTTCCAGATATAAACCAAGCTGTCCCCAATATGTTTATACATCAACCTGTCCAAAAACAGTCCTAACAATCCAACATACAATAAAGGACGTGAAACTATAGTTTCCCATCATCATCCCACGAGGTCTTATCAAATATACACTTAAAATATCACACTTAGACTCGTGTTTACGGAAGACAAAGATAGGGTAGTCACTTTACCTTAATTCTTATAACTCGTTTTTCTTTTAATTTGAACTCTTCAATAACTTGAGCTTCCCTTCACATAGGCCAAAGAAAAACAAAAAAGCTTCTCAGTAACAAAGAAAAGTGAGCAATTAAACTTTTGACAGATTCAGTCCTCTACTTGTTCTTAATTAATTAACATGTTTATCTAGCATTCCATTAGAGAATTAGGTTAAATCCATTAGTAAATACAGTTATCTTACCTTGCAAGGGCTGGGGCTTATCCAAGAACCCTAGGAAACTTGTGGGTGCTGCTATGCTTTGAAAGAGAGAGGAGAAGCTTAGAGAGAAATCTGATTTTTATGAATTCTTAAAAGTGAGGAAATGGCCAGCAACTTGGGGATTATAAAGGTCTTACTTTTCCCCACCTCTTAAGTTTTAATATCAACCACTAATTTGTCAAATTGGTACAAGTAGGTGATGCACCTGCTTGGAATTATATATACACAAAATGGCCCCTTTATGTACTCATCTTGGGCTGCACTTTCTAATATTAAGCCATGGGCCAGAATTATACCCTTAATTTGGGCCTTAGTCTTTATTGGGCTCAAGTAGTTGGACTTGGACAAATTGGTGTGAGGCCTCATCTCCATTCCTTTTTCCTTTTTATTTAATTTGGGCCTCAAGTGAGCCCACTAATGCATGAACTAATCTTCCCCATCTACCTAGCCCATTTGAGCTAAGCAAGTAAATGATACCTGTTAGCTTTATAAAGTCCAACAAGCACCTCAATTCTTTTATTCGTTTTCCGAGCGTAATCTCCTTAGTTTAACTCAAAACTTATATACACTTGATCACCTTAAGTTTTAGACTTACATATAGCCCTTCGATCCAGAATTTAAATACTTCTAAAATTTGACGTTCACTCGATCGTGCAATATTGTAATGTACGGGAGTTACCCTTATAGCTTTTTTGTTGTCACCATTCATCTAGGAAATCAAGTTCATTACTTATACCACCAAGCTAAATCAAGTTCCATATTTGTAGGACTTGTACACGTAAAATACAGGGTGTTACAAACTCGTCTTAACCCACCTATGTCTGGTACACACAATCGATTACCTAGTCTAAGCATACCAGCACAGTCAATTATCATTTGCTTACTTTTCGTAGTTGCGAACTCATCTCGATATCTGCAAAGATGTTCATCCTCATTTTGAGTAGTGGAAATGCGCTCTACTAATGATGATTTGGCTTTCACACACTCTAGCAATATCTCTGAATTTCCCACACTAAATCAGACACCTGTGCCTTCAAGTTTCTGCACATATTTTGCCAACTGTCTCTTTTCCGGAACTATATATTCTAAACTGCCCATAGTCTTTCTACTCAATGCATCAACAACAACATTAACTTTTCCAGGATGATACAAAATAACACAATTATAATCCTTGAGTAGCTCCATCCATCGCCGTTGTCGAAGATTCATATCTCTCTGCTAAAAAATATACTTTAAGCTCTTATGATCAGTATATATCTCACAAGTTTCACCGTATAGATAATGCCTCCAAATTTTAAGATCAAATATCACTGCCACCATCTCCAAATCATGAGTAGGATAGTTTTGCTCGTGCCTCTTCAGCTGCTTTGAAGCATAGGCAATAACACTACCATTTTGCATTAGAACACATCCTAAACCAACTCTCAAAGCATCACAAAATACCGTAAAACCTCCAGAACCCGATGGTAAGGACAGTATATGTGTTGTTGTCAAATACATTTTAAGTTTCTAGAAGCTTTGCTCACATTCTTCTGTCCACTGAAATTTAGCATTTTTCTGTGTCAAATTAGTCAATGGAGATGTTATTTTGGAGAAATCCTGCACAAAATGCCTGTAGTAATTTGCCAAACCCAAAAAGATTCAAATTTCTATAGGCGAAGTAGGTCTGGGCCACTTTTGCACAACTTCTGTCTTTTTGGA
This sequence comes from Solanum verrucosum, assembly GCF_900185275.1. NCBI lineage: Eukaryota > Viridiplantae > Streptophyta > Magnoliopsida > Solanales > Solanaceae > Solanum > Solanum verrucosum. The sequence goes on along the minus strand of NW_026020312.1, from coordinate 909,327 downwards.
ATCCACCTTGATCCCATCTTTGGACACCGCAAGCCCCAAAAATGCTACTGAGTCTAGCCAAAATTCACACTTTGAGAACTTATCATAAAGCTTATGTTCTCGAAAAGTCTGTAACACTATCTTTAGATGATTCTCATGTTCTTCCTGGCTACGAGAGTATACCAAGATATCATTAATAAAAACTATCACAAATTTGTCTAGAAATGGCTGGAACACTCTATTCATTAAATCCGTGAATGCAGCCGGTGCATTGGTTAATCCAAAAGGCATCAGAAGGAACTCATAGTGTCCATATCGAGTTCTGAATGTTGTTCAAATGTCTGTAGTCGATGCACATTCTTAGAGACCCATCTTTCTTCTTTACAAATAATACTGGTACGCCACATAGAGATATACTCGGTCAGATAAAACTCTTATAGAGTAAGTCTTGCAACTGTTGTTTTAGCTCCTTTAGCTATGTTGGTGCCATAAGATATGGGGGTATGGATATTGGCAATATATCAGGAGCTAAATCAATACCCAAGTCTATCTCTCGTACATGAGGTAATCCTGGCAAATCCTTATGAAATACATCAGAAAATTCATTCACCACATGTATCTTCTCCAATCTAAGTGCTCCTTCTGTTGTATCCCTTACCATAGCTAAAAGACCCATACAACCTTTCTGTAGTAATCTCTGAGCCTTCACAAGGGATATGATTTTTCCAACCTCAGGGACTTGACCCCCTTTTAATACAAATGTAGGCTCATCAGGTAATTCGAATTTGACTATCTTTGCATGACAATCAACAGTAGCATAGCAAGGAGATAGCCAATCCATGCCATCAACACATCAAAGTCAATCATATCAAGTACAATTAGGTTAGCTAGTGTATCCCAACCCTCAACTCTAATCTGACAATCACAATACTCATATTCAACAAACAAAGAATCCTCCCCAAGAGTAGAAACAAGAAAAGGATAATTCAACATCTCTAGTTGTCTATCAAATCTCAAAGCAAAGTATGAGGACACATGGGAGTGGGTAGATCCTGGATCAATCGAAGCATGTGCATCAAAAGAGCAAAGTAAAAGAATACATGTAACCACCGTATTTGAGCCCTAAACATCTTGTCTAGTAAATGCAAAAACTCTACATTGACCTCTACCAGCATTCCCTTGTCCTTGATTTCTAGTGAAACGATCTCCGGCACCTCTACCTCTATTTCATATACCACTATTACCTGAACCATTATGAGTGGTCTGAGTAGGTGCATATATCTGAGTAGAAGTCTGAGTGGGTTTTCTCAGAGGTTGAAGGCAATCCCTAATGTGATGCCCCAACTGACCACACCGAAAACACCTCCGGTCAAAATGCGACACTGGCCTGCATGTGATTTACCACAAGTCTGGCAGGATAGGGTACTGACATACATTTTTCCAGAATTACGATGTCCTTGTGATACTGATTGTCCTTGAATACCCTGTCTGTAATGTGGCTTGTACGTGGACTGTGAAACTGTATCCATCCTTGTCTGAGAGCCCTGTTGTTATCTTCCCTGATTCCATGTTTTGTGATTTGCACCCAAGTCGCCGATGTAAGATCTCCCTATCTTGACCTTCTTACATGCATCATAGGTTGCACCCTCCTCTCGACCCATGTCTTCAATCTTTCTAGCTAGATCAACTGCTTTTGAATAAGTCACGGTACTCATATTTGGGTCTAGGGCATTGAATAGATGACTAACCAACCCATGCACGAACCTCTGAACTCTATCTCCTTCACTAGTTACCAACAAAGGAGCATATCTAGAGAGCTTACAAAATTTGGCATTATAAGTTGCCACATCCATATCTGGAGTCTGTACCAACCTCTCAAACTACGTTGCATACTTCTGCCTCTGACTGTTAGGAAGGAAGTTATCTATGAACAACTTAGTGAATTCATCCCACTTCAGTGGTGCCGCCCCAGTAGGTCGACCTAGCAATACAATATCATACCAAGTGTTAGCCATGTCCTCTAGTTTGTATGCTGCTAGCTCCACTGATCTCTTACTAGAACATCCTAGAGCTTGAAGGGCCTTGAACGTCCCATCAAAGAAGCTTTGAGAATCGGCTGAACTATCAGATTACGTGAATTTTGGTGATTTCAATTTCAAGAATTCTTGCAAGGATACCTCTTTATTCCCAAAAGCATAAGCCTGTGCAGGTGTCTGAAGTGGTGCATGTGTTTGAGTAGCAGCAACATTACGCTAACCATCCCTCTCCTGTCTATCCATTCTATTGACCAAACTCGCTATGGCTTTCTGCATGGAGGCAAGTACCCCAGTAGTAGCATTCTCCTGCGATGTTGGAGGTGGACTAGCGCTCCTTTCCGGAGTGACCTCCCTTGAAGTCCTAATAGTGGTGCTACGGTTCCCTGTGGTGTCATTACGACCCTCTCCTCGACCAGTTCTGCGAGCTCTGTCCCTTCCCCAAGTTGAGGAAGTTGGTTGCCTGTCCGTAGTGACATTAGGTGCCTTATGAACACCTGTTGTAGCTCTGTCATCAGATAATCGGGTTCGAGCCATCTGGTTAACAGAAACGAATAATGTTAGATTAATCTAGTTGTCCCTAAATATCACACACATAAGCAGGAATGAGAAAGAAAGAGAAGATACATCCTATCACGTCCTCGCAGAATCACGATTATAGAAATGGCCGGCAACAAAACCATAATTGAGATTCTACTACTAACGTGTGCTCCAAAAGTCATAAGAATAACATAGTGCTCTGATACCAACTTTGTCACGATCCAAATTAGGTCTGTGACCGGTGCTAAGGGGGAAAGAATCCCAAAGCAAGTCTTACCATAAGTTTACAGAAAATCAGGCAGAGTTTCCTTTTTTTTCATTCCTATCCTAATTTTTTTCCTGTCTCAGATATCCACAACACAAATAATAACAACTATAACCAAAATAAAATATCCACTCATTGTCTAACTTCCACACAATAATACCATTTATATCTCCAAATACGAAAAGAAAAAGTTCAAACTAGTCACTTGACTACAATTCGAAGGAATAACAATGAGTCTAAATAAGAATTGACAAATGGAGCGACTCTAAAAGTTTAAAAGAAACTAGATAAACCACATCAAATCTATAGTTGTCTTGCCACACAAAGCAATGCCTCCTCACCAGATGCTACCAAATCACACTCTCTAGCGAATGAAATCCTCTTCAATACAACCTAAGTTCTCTGTAAAAACAATTTACCGAGGAGTGAGACACTAGCTCAGTGAGTAATAATACTTAACCACAACCATTTTAACGAGGGACAAGTCAGAAAACATGCTAATATATTAATCAAATGATGAAATAATGCCCTTTCAGAAATCATAATAATATTCAATTTTATGTGCCACATATAAGCAAAATCAATGTAAATACTTAATAGTAAACTAAGAAAAACATTTCCATATCTAATCTTATAGCTGGAGGTTTCTAAGGATGAATCATGTAATCAGTGTGGCCTTCTCTTTAAGAAGTAACCAATAATAGTGAATTCCTGATAAATGAGTTAAATATTCATATCAGTAGGTCCCTACTCGAGGGAATCAGTAACAGTATACTAGTTCGACCTTCCCACTAGCAAGGGCTTTATCAGTAACTAGTAACTACAAGGTGCACCAGGTCTAACGAAACCGTTGTTAGCTACGGGATTCATCAAGGTCTACTCCCATTTACATTTTTCTGGTAATCAGTAGAAGCATTTCAAAATAGAACAGAGCATTTAAATATTATCATATCATATCATTTCAAAGTTTAATAATCACCTGTTAAAATACTATTTCTCAAATAAGTGTAAAATCTTTTCAATATCAGTAATGATATCTTGTAAGAAGCAGATAATCACAAATAATATTTTAAGGATCATATCCAGTAAAAGACTTGTCCCAAATGCAAGTTCAAAACATTCGGTAACACATTTACTTTATAAACCATGTTAAAGTCATGCAAGTTATAAAACATCAATTGTGGTAAGATTACTACTCACAGTACTTGTGCTGAAAATACCAAGCTCGCCACTCGAGTATCCATATGAATCCCTTTGGTCAATCTAATATCACACTCATATCAATTTCATGTTAACTTCTTCGTTCAAGGTAATTCATACTACATTAAAAACCCATTCCTAGAGGTTTCATGAATGATTCGTAATTTGTCCAATCACCTAAATAGTGCTTTAATAAAAAAAAAATAGCCTCTTCTTGATTAATTCTCAGTGTAAAAGATCGATATAACCTTACTGTCCAATTACTTTTGTTTCATATATGCCAATATACAAAATCTCATAGTCCAATAATTAAATGCACTCCATTAATTTCTGGAAATTTAACAAATTTCTCTGTTTCTTTTAGCTCATGATTCTCTACTTCCGAACCCCAATCTATAGTCATGGAATATTCAACTTCAATCTTTAAACTAAGTTAAGAAACTTACCTTTTTTTTTTACTCCTTTCTTTAACTAATTAAAAAAGCTCGATTTTCCCTTTATTTGCTTCTTCACTGAAGACCGATGAAAGCGCTCTTGAATTTTATTTTATTTTTCCTTCTTTTAGCTTTCTGCTGCGTCAAAATGGGAGAAGGGAAGCCTAAAAGGTTTCAACAGCAACTTGGAGCCCTTTGCACGTAAGCTGGGCTAAAGCCCACTCACCCTTTCTTTTCTTTTATTTTCTTTTAAAAAAAACAAATTCTTTTTGGTCAAATACAACTCCCAATCAGCTTATTTCTTTATGAAACAAGAGCTAAATGACATAAATGGCCTTATTTTTAATATAGGGTATTACATAAACGTTATGAATCAATGCTTTATTGTGTTGCACATGATTCTGTTAGTGATGATGATAAGATAATCAGTACATTTGTGCTTTATGCAAAGAATAGTCGTCATATTTTTGGAATATACTCTGTGAGGAATGAGTCATGGATAAAGATTGACATTATTCCAAACTATCACCTGTTTTACAAAAATCTATTTCATTTGACGGTACGGTTAACATGATGATTGCTAGATCAATTGAAGGAAATGGAGGTGGTGTCTTTAATGAGTATTTAAGTATTTCATTGATCGTGACTGATGAGAAATTTGGTGCAACACCCATCCCATTGCAATATTGTGAGAGTAAAATGTAGATGTAAATTTTTGCTAATTATCTCTATCTTTCTAGGTTTCTTGAGATGGATTTCATTGTTTGTTCGCGAGTGAAAGATGGGGAATGGTGGACATGGACTAGTGTCATGAAGATTCCTACATTAGGCTAATTCATTGGCCTTGGGAATCACAATTTCTACCTAGATGATATAATTTTATTGAAAGAAAATGAAAATATCATGTGGAGGATAATAGATTGTGGTTTTATAGAATATGATATGCGGAAAAAAAGAAGTAAATGACTTTACCTTAAATAAAATTTCGCCTGTTACAAATTTATCCATCTTGTTCGCAGGAAGTTTTGCTTTGTTGAGAATTTTATGGGACTAAAAGTTTGTGTAATGTTTATCTTCCTTGAAAATTTACTGGAGCTAGAAAATTTGATTTTCAAATTGTGTCTTGTTATATTTTGTTATAAGTTTTTGTGTGATTAATGAGACTTTTATTGTCTCTAATGCTTAGATTGTTTTGAAGCAGTTAGTTGCTTTCATGATGAATTGTTAAAGTTATTATACATTTAACATTAGTTCTTTTGGTTTTTGAATGGTTGTGTTATATTTTTTGAAAAAAATGTATTCTTGAAATGTTGTGGTTTTTCATGTCATCTCTATACTTTTATTCCTAGAATTTACATTAAAATATTATTTTTAACACTTTACAGATCCAGATTGTTAACATTAAAACAAATTCATAACGTCAATTGGAAGCCTAATTTTTGACGAGTCCATGTTACGAGGCATAAACCAATCTATGGTACGTCCTGTCAACTCATAAATTGACACATTTCTCTATTTAGTAACAATTTATTTTTAAAATGTCAATTTTACTCTTATGAAATGATTTATAGCCACACAAATATTTATTAATTAATTTAGATTATAAAGTTTGAAAATTTGTCTTTCTTTCTTCAGTTTTTAGTCAAATCAAACTATATTACATAAATGAAGACAAAAGAATGAAGGTTGTGTTTCGTACTAAATAATAAATATATTGCTTAGTAGGTAATGTACAACCCAACCCAATCATAATGTCAACAATAATTGCCATTGTTCAACGACAATCGGTATATATAGGGGTGTCAAAAAATGAGCCCAGACATAGGTAACTTGCTCAACCAGCCCAAGATTTAATGGGTTGGGACCAAAATAATTTTAATTGGGTTCAATATCAACCCGTTCAAGCCTTAACCCATTTTCGAAGAACCTTAATTGATCCAATTTAATAATCAATTTCAACCTATTTTGAAACTCTTTATTTGGATTGATGTAATGTATGTTCTTATATTAAAGATATGAATTATTATCTATTTTATATCTTTTAGGATTTATCAAACCATTTGTAATTTTTATTTTTTTAATCATCTTGAGTTAAAATTCAAATTGTTGTTATAAAAGTTAAATAACTATATATCCAATTGGGTGGGTCATGACCCAACCTAATTTTTAGCCCATTTGAGCCTAAAGTAAACTAGTGTGGGTCATGACCAACCCTAGTTTTTATTTCAACGCATTTTAATATGTCAAATTTCAACCCAACCCACCCATTTAATATCCCTAATTATAAACTGCCATATCTCTTTGTATATAATGAATTAGGTGGTCCATGACCTATCAAATTATAGGTTTATGAGTCTTCTTTACAATGTCACAAAATTAGCATCAGTTGGATTTCTGATTGAAAAGTCATGATTGTTTTACTAGAGACTACCCCGATAGAGTTTTCAGAGTCTAAACTCTATTTAGGACCCGTAGACATTACTCTTAGGACCAACTTCAGAAACTTAATATTTTTTTTATTTTTACAGACCCAATTACAGGTCGTAAATCCAAAGCAATTGGTATTAGCTGTTGTTTGAGTTCTGGTGACTACCTTTAATTGCATCACCATGAGATCCTCCATTTTTTTTTTCTGTTTGTACCTTTTTTTATCCTCACCTATTGAGGATGGATACTACATGTAGAGGTGAAGCCACCAATAACTAGTTTAGCCATTGAGATAGATAAAATATCTTCATATTAAGCAGTTTAGGGAGATTTGAGCATGTTTTTATTGGCGCATCTTCTTCTAATAGTGCATTATCAGTTATAGTTGTTAGTTAGTTAATTAGTACTTATAAGTTTAGTATTGCACGTTTATTATCAATCTAAACAGACTTTTATTCATCAAAACCTGGGGTACATGAACATCGAAGTTGATTATTAGGCTTTCCTCGTCTTTCTAAAAAGGTTGATATTTGAAATATCATGTCCTAATATGCAGGGAATATACCTCAATAATTAAACAACTAGTTTGATGTATCTCTCATTCTGTCCTACATGTTGTTGGATTTACACTTTGCTTTATTGCTTACCCGGACATGTTGGATTGGATTACAAAGTGTGTCAAGTGAGCGAAAAGATACACGTCAATTGCAATTTCCACCTAAGAAGTCTAACCTGCCATCAGAATAACTGTGTTGTTAAATATTAATGAACTTCGTATTGTAAATGTTGTTTACAACAACATATTCAATGTAATCCCACAAGTGGGATAAGAGTAGGGTGGTATGTACGCAAACTTATGAAGGTAGAAAGGGTTTTTTCGAGTACTGTACATCTTGTTTGACAAGATATTATCTCGATATGATCACCTTAATCATTATGCATGGTCTCATATTCTTAAGCCTGAAAATGGCTTTAGTAATGTGTGATTCTGCAACTGATTGTCAAATGTATCTGTTATGAATCCGTTTACATCTGAAACACCAGTGTGGCCTCATGATGGCTCAAGCAATAACTGTAACACCTCAAATAAAAGATGGAAATTTCAGGTTTTTAGGAAGTCTAATGCCAGCACTAACGACATCATCCACAGGCCGTAGGTGGTACAACAGTCTGTAGGTTGGCTCTTGGATGGTGAGTTATGTTTTCCAACAACGTAAAGTCCTAGTAGCGTATGCCGGCTTATAATGACGGTTCATCGATGGACCCACTAACTGTAGGTGGGGTCCTATCATTGGGGTTCAGAGTTAGTGGTCTCTAATCCCACCCACAACTGACCAATACTGTCTATGGTTGGACCTATGGATCATAGGTGTAGCTGTAGGTGAGGGTCATCACATATTTAGAGGAAATATGGTTGTTGAGTCAACTTCAAATAGTCATATCGTTTAGCACAAGATGAATTAGGTGGTTGTTGACTTATCAAATTAAAGAGAATTGAATCCTCTTTCCAATGACACCGAGTTTGCTAAAGTCCAAGCTCGGAGTAAAAATTTATGCTTATTTTAGTGAAGCCCTGTCTGCAGGCCACGGACCACGACCCAGTTGACGGGTTGTGGTTCAAACGACGGGCCGTCAGTCCATTCGTGAGTGGCAGTTCATCAACTTTAATTTAGGGTCATTATTTTCTTTCCCAATGCCTTGGGGCATTTAAACTATGTCGCTTGATGGCTAAACTACGTCGTTTTACGAATTCTAAGCGTTATAACCTAGTCAAACATCCCAGAATTATCATTCTCAAAAAATCATCCAAAATAAGAACGAAAAAAAGAGAAAGAGGCACCAATTTCTTTCAAGAACAAGCAACAGTGTTCTTCAGGTTTCACCAAGTATGTAGGATTTCACTAGTGGTTTCCTTTCATCCACTAGGTCCCTAGAATTCAGTCAGTTCCTTGATCTAAATAGCTTGTTTAGACCTAGAGTTTGTAAATTCTTGGAGAATAGCTATGATTTCAGTTGCTATAGTATTTGTAATCAAAATAACATGTTTTCTTAGAAACGTTGCTTAATTCCTTGTATAAAACTCAAAACCTTAGTTTGTGTAAATTCTCTTAGTTCATGAATTATACTTGCTAGGTCAGTTAAACTGAAAATAATGCTCTAGATTTTGAATGCCATATTCACAGTATATAAATGTTGTATTCTCAGTTGGCATGTCAGTATTTTGAGCTATTAAGTATTTTGGACTTTTTAGCTTCATATATATTTATTTGGGAGTAGACTTAGCACTGAGTTGGACTAGAGTTCAGTGTACCCTCATAGTTCCAAAATTACGTGCCTACGTAGAATTATAAGTCCCCTTAGTTGGGCATCAATATTAGTGATCACACCACATTCATTCCTTTATACCCCTAGCAAGGTATATTGGGTCCTTTCAATGAGGCGTATACATCGAATTCCACGTTTAGAGGATGTGGTTTATGTCAGTTAATAGTAGCTACCACTGTCAGACTCTTATTGTGTTGACCAAGAATTTCAGTATACACTTCAACAGGTTATCTTCATGATTAGTACTTGGTCATTGCATCAATTTTAGTTTTCAGTTATATTTAAGTATTTACATTCTTTCTCAGTTATGTCATTGCTCAGTTATTCTTTGTTCAACTCATATATATATATATATTTTCATCTTAGTATATAGTCTTCATTTCTAGTTTTCAGTTTTGTTAGAGTTAGCTGAGGAATGTCCCAGCAACTCAACTACGTTAGAGGCTTTTCACACATATTAGTATATTCAAATGGAGTTGTTAAGTGGTCCTTTCAATTACCACTAAACTCTTGTTATGTTTTATTCAGACTAGTTGGACTTGTTCTTGTTTATACATTTATTGATTTAGTTTCTACTTAGTTCATTTTACTTAACTATTTTCAATATGTTTACTATATGCCAGATTCAGGGTTAGCTTGGGCTCACTCGTGATCCTAGGTCCCATGTTACATTAAGGGGGTAGCATTGGGTCGTGACAACAATGATAGATATAAAGCTTGCTGAAATAGGTAGATGTGACAAATAGTACTCAACTATTATTGCGGATTTATCACCAATTTAGGCCATTATGTTTTTCTTATATGTCCTATTTGCAGGTAAATTTATAATTTATAGTTGTATAGACCTACATAAGCACTTGATCTTAGGTACTATAATATGATAATTGCGTGTCATAAAAGGGGATGAGATATACCTTAAATCAAAGCAGTACGTACTTGTACATATATGTGATACCAAATAGTTGCGATAAAGCTTAATTATTGAACCACAAAAACATAGATCAACATGTCCCATATTTTGCGGTAAAGACGAATCTTCATATTCTTTAATATTTGCTAGAACTAAGAGTAACTATTGTTGTTCCCCATATCTCCAAGACTATAGGTTAATCCTAGTGTTTCATTTCATAGGCGTATCAATGATTGTCAAGTGTGGACCAAGTTCATCTACGGTGTTCTCTTAATTTGCATCATCACAAGTGTTTAATATAATGTCAAATTATTTAGTGTCAACCTTTTTATTCTGCTTGAATGATGGATTCACATATTTCCCTTTTGTATACACACCACACATAAAAGCTTCATAGATTTTGATTTTGGGAATCCAATGAATCAGGTCCTTCATGACTACTTTATTTTAAAATGAGGTAAACTAGCATGACCAACTCTCTTATGCAAAGGTAGAGAAATATAATTAATGATGTTGAGGCAAGAAAGATTCTATTCTTAAAGATACATGATGTCCACATTGTACATATTTTTGTGCCTTTTCAGAACTAGGTTCCTAAATTAGAGTTTGGTGTTAAACATTAAGTTGGTGTGAACAATGCATTGCTTTCTCTGTCACACATTTCATAGATACTCAACAAGCTGTTCATCAATTCTTGAACAAGAAACACATTTTCTATGAATGGGATTATGACTTTTAAACTTTGTCAATTTTGACTATTTCACCTTTCTTATCATTTTCAAGGATTTCAATATCTCCTTGAAAATTATAAAATGAGAGGAAATATTCTACAATTTTCAGCAATTGTTTGGAGCATGCACTATCTATGTATCAAGTTGACCTTTGTCCTCTCACCTTTTACTTGAATATATGTGCTTCCATTTACTTTCATAGGTCCAATGCCTTCTATAATAGTCTGTACCGTACCTAACGTTTGTCCAGTGGCTAATGGACACTTTATTTTATTCCATGACCGTTGACTCATGGACACTTAAAGGCAGTGTTAAAGTCATGTTGTGTGTTACTGTTTTGATGTAACAGAACATATAAGTAGTTTGAAGGATTGATAAAATGACAATGGTTCACTATTTGTTGTCTTATGTATACTCTATTAGGTTAAACTGGTCCTCCATACGTGAAAGAAGACAACCGAACAAATATGAGAGATTGCAACAAAGAATGAAACTGATAAATTACATAAATAAAGAAATAGTTGAAATAGAGGACCAAAGCAGGAATGAAATAAAGAGTAAAGACATAAAGAAGTAAAGAGTACAATTAAAGTCCAAAGAGGTGTCAATGTTTCCTTATATGATGAAACTACTTTTAAGGGAGAAAATAAGTCAAAGTTTCTTATATGATGAAACTACTTTTAAGGGAGAAAATAAGTCAAAGTTTCTTATATGATGAAGCTCCATTTAAGCATGGAAATTAGTCAAAGCTTCCTTATAAGATGAAACTTCTTTAACGGAAGGAAATAAAAAATTTCTTTATAGGAGGACCAGTACTATTCATAGTAAAAGTCTTAGACCGTGATATACTAGGGCATGTCAAATCTCCAATATATATGGCATAAAGGCCATTGAAAGCTGCACCTATTGCATATTCACGAAATTCATCATATTGAGAGAAATAACCATTGGAGCGAAACTGCATGACTTCGTCATAGCAACAGGGGAACTGTAACAACCCAAAATGCTAACAAAGAGTCGCATTTTGATACACCATTGCTTAATTACTACAATATGTTTTATTCACATTTTGGGAACTTGAAATTTTGTGATATTTGCAAACCTGCTTAACATAACTTATGATTGTAATTTAAGGGATTGTATTGGGGTTTTTACGTAATATTCTAATTATAATTATGTATAACTTGAAATGGTGGTGAGGTATATACATATGGGTATGTATATATGCATTTTGGACAACAAACTTTTATTTGGGCAGCACCTTTGAAGGACAGATGTACAAGTGATAAACATCACTTGTGTGACTATATATTTTCACACCTGCTTCAGTTAAATTCGTTTCTGTAACACCCCGTATCCGAAAATAGAGATTTCAGATTTCTGGTGTTACAAGTGGCACTTACGGACACCATCCACGGACAGTAGATGGTCTTAAGGTCCGTCCTGCAGGTCCGTGGTTCGTGACAGAAAACTTCTCCAGAACTCAGTCAGAAAATTTGGATAAGTGTTGACCCACGACCGGACTTACGGTCCGTAGGTCAGGTCATGGACCGTAGTTCGAGTCCGTGGATCGATGCCCCAAAAGTCCAGCTTCAGTCCCGATTGATAGTTAACCAGCACGGACCGTCAATCGATCCACGGTCCGTAGGTCTGACCGTAGATGAGGATCAACAGCCAGTTAGCTGAAATTTGTTGATGGATCAACTTCAGATGGTCATAAATTTTAGCACAAAAATAATTTTGTGTTCCATGACCTATTATATGATAGATAATTGAGATATCTTTCCAACGCCACCGAGTTTGTTAAATTTCGACCTCCGGGTAAAAAGTTATGGTCGTTTTAGTGAAGGCATGTCGAGCAAGCTTGACTTACGGACACAAACTACGGACCGTAGATTGACCTACGGCCCGTAGGTCCAATCCGTAGGTCACTTCGACAGCAGTTAACTCAGGGGTCTTTTAGTCTTTTCCTATTTCGTTTAACCCTTAAGTTACGTCGTTTAGACCCTAAATCATGAGGTTTTCGTCAGTTTAAACCTAGAAACATAACTACAACTTACCTTAGTCAAAATCATTAATCAAAAAATAGAAAATTAGAATCAAGATACGAGAAAAAGGTCAAGAACCCTAGTTCAAGAACGCAACATAGTTCCATCAGTTCCAGCCCTGAAATCGAAAGATTTCTCCATGGAATTCGTCACCAGGTATGTGAGATTTCACTAGTGGGTTCCTTTCGCCCACTAGGTCCCTAGAATTCAGTCAGTTTCTTTATTTCATGATTATGAATAGACCTAGGGTTCTAGAATTTCAACATATCTTCATGAATTAGTTATTTTAAATTTCCAAATCAGATTATCATGTTGTTGCTCAGCTTATTGTATCAATTTCATAACCCTAGCTATGTATTTCTTTAGTTCTTGAATTACACATGCTAGGTCAGATATTTCAGTATTCAGTTTTACATGCCTCAGTTTATGAATGCATCATTATCAGATTAATTGTTGCATTCTCAGTTTGTATGTTCAGTTTCGAGCTATCCAGTATTTACAGAAATTCAGTCATAACCAGTTAACCACTTAATTCATTGGGAGTAGCATAATACCGAGTTGGACTAGGGTTCAGCGTACCCATATAGTCCTAGAACTACGAGCCACGTAGGTGTAAGTCCCCTCTATGGGCAACATCAGTTTAGTAATCACGCTAGCATGCGATTATACCTCTAGCAGGGTATATTGGGTCCTCTCGATGGGGCGTATACATCAGACTCCACATTTAGCTCATGTGGTTTTATGTCGGTTATTAGTATCTCCCACAGTTCAGTAATACTCTTTTGCATTGACCATATTTCAATACAATCAGTATTCATTCTCAGCATGTTATAAATTTGGTCATTGCATCAGTTAGCTCAGTATTCAGTATATTCAGTATCTATATCATGTTCAGATTATTTCATTGCTATATTGTTTTGTTCAGTTATATGTTATTTCAGCTTTACTCTATCCTGCATGCTCAGTACCTCTCAAGTACTGACGCATACGTGCGCTACATCTTCTCGTGATATAGGTTCAGGTTCTCAGCATCCAAATCACGCTTAGATCGGTTCCCGATCACCAGTTCAGCAACATCGGTGGTGAGTCCTCATTCTTCGAAGACTAGTGACATGTTTATCTTTATCGCTTTTATTCTTTAGTTTCAGTTTTGCTAGACCTAGTTGGGGCATGTCCCAACATTTCTAGTCAGTTTAGAGGCTTATTTCAGACATAGTTAGATTCAGCTTAGTATTTTGAGTTTGATGTTTCTTTTGTACTGAACTCTCAGTTTTGATATATTCAGTTATAGTATATGGGTATTCCCTATCTTTTCAGATTTATTTATGACTTAGCTTCCGCATCAGTTTATTATCTTTAGTATGCTCATGATCATGCCAACAGGGTTAGCTTGGGATTACTTGTGGTCCTAGGTCCCGTGTCCGCGTCTCAGGGTAGCTCGGGAGGTGACAAACTTGGTATTAGAGCATTAGGTTTTAGTGTCCTAGGATGTCTGAAAAGCCGCACTAGGTAGAGTCCTTTTCATGGATGTGTAGTGTGCACCATATATAATGAGAGGGAGGCTACAAAGTGTCTTTACGAAAAATCTTCATTTTCTTGTTACTCTTATCGTGCGTAAGGTATGATCTAATTCCATTCTAACTCAACGTTCTACGTTTCAGATCATGCCTCTTCGTAGAGCTAACGCCAGGAATGCGAATGCTAGGAACGCAAACGTAGCTCCTCTAGTTCCAGATCAGGAAGTCTCAAATGCTAAATTCAGGAATGCCATTCAGATGTTGGCTTAGAGTGTCGCTAACCAGAACAATCAGCGGGTTCAAGATCCTGTGAATGCAAATGGTAGATCAGCAGCAGCAAGGGTCCGTGACTTTGTTAGGATGAATCTTCCAGAGTTCTTAGGATCGCAAACTGGTGAAGATCCCCAGAATTTCTTGGATGAGATCAAGAAGACCTTTGAGGTAATGCAGGTCACTGGGAATGATCGGGTTGAGTTAGAAACTTACCAACTTAAGGATGTGGCTCATATCTGGTATACTCAGTGGAAGGAAAACAGGGGTACATATGCCGTCCTATTACTTGGGATTGTTTCAGGGAAACTTTTCTGGACAGGTTTTCCCCATAGAGTTGAGAGAAGCAAGGGCCCAGGAATTTATGAACTTAAGGCAGGGTAACATGACTGTCCAAGAGTATGGGCTCAAGTTTTACCAACTCTCCAGGTATGCTCCTCACATGGTTGCTGATTCCAGGGCAAGATGAATAAGTTTCTGTATGGAGTGTCAGACTTAGTGAAAACAAAGTGTAGGAATGCTATGTTGTTGGGAGACATGAACATCTTTAGGCTCATGACTCATGCTCAGTAGGTTGAGGGTGATAAGCTTAGGGAACAGGCTAAGGAGACTAAGAAAGCAAGAACATGTAACTATGAGTATTCCCAACAGAAATCGGGTGGTGGAAATCGCTCGCAGTTTCAGCAGAAGTCTTCGACTCCAGCCCCTTCATCAGCTAGTGTTCCATCCCCCAGGTTTCGTAATGATCAGAAAGGTAGGGCGTCAGGCTTTAAGTCTCAAGGTAGTGTTTCAGGCACAAAAACCTACCCAACTTGCCCGAAGTGTAGTAAGAACCATACGGGTGAGTGCCTTGCAGGTAAGGAAGGATACTTTGGATGTGGTCAGTCTAGTCATAGATTGAAGGATTGTCCTTCAAGACAAGGTCAAGGAGGAAATAATGGTAGAGCTCAGTCTACAACTTCAGTGGCACCAGCAGGTCGCGCGACTCAGCAAGGTAACTAATCTGGTACAAGTGGCGGACAGTGCCAAAACAGGCTCTATGCTCTTCAGGCTTGTCAAGATCAGGAAGATTCTCCTGATGTAGTCACTGTATGTTACGAGTCTTTGATCTTGATGTTTATGCATTGTTAGATCCAAGGGCTACTTTGTCTTTTGTAACTCTATCCATAGCAGTCCAATTCAGTGTTAGCCCAGAAACTCTTTCAGAACCTTCTCAGTCTCTACTCCTAGTCGGTGACCCAGTTATGGCTAGACGGGTATACAGAAATTGCCCTGTCATAGTCTCTCAGAAAGTCACCTCAGCAGATCTTGTAGAGTTAGAAATGGTAGACTTCGATGTCATTCCTAGGCATGGATTGGTTTACATTCCATGTCATGCCTCAGTTGATTGTAGAACTAGGATTGCTCGTTTTTAGTTTTCGAGACGAACTAATCATAGAATGGAAGGGTAGTAGCTTAGCGCCTATGGGTCGATTCATTTCTTACCTTAAGGCCAAGAAATATGATCTCTAAGGGTTACCTCTATCATCTAGTTCGGGTTAAGGATTTCTAGTTTCGAAACCCAATTCTTGAGTCAGTTCCTGTAGTCAGTGAGTTTCCATAAGTGTTTTCAGATGATCTTCCCGGAGTTCCTCCGAAAGGGAAATAGACTTTGGAATTGATCTCCTTCTAGATACCCAGCCAATCTCTATCCTCCTTACAGAATGGCTCCAGCTGAGCTTAAGAAATTGAAAGAGTAATTGGAAAGACCTTCTAGATAAGGCTTCATCAGACCTAGTATTTCGCCATGGGGTGCACCAGTGTTGTTCGTAAAGAAGAAATATGGTTCTCTCAGAATGTGCATTACTATAGACTGTTGAACAAGTCACAATCAAGAATAAGTATCCCATCCCCAGGATTGGATGACTTGTTTGACCAACTTCAGGGTGCTAGTCATTTCTCAAAGATAGACCTCAGATCAGGTTATCATCAGCTTAGAGTCAGAGATAGTGACATTCCGAAGACAGCCTTCAGAACTCGGTATGGTCATTACGAATTTGTAGTTATGTCATTTGGACTAACCAATGCTCCTGCAGCTTTCATGGATTTGATGAACAGAGTGTTCAAGCAGTACTTGGACTTGTTCGTTATCGTCTTTATTGATGATATCCTCATTTACTCTAGGAATGAGGAAGAACATGCGAGTCATTTGAGAGTTGTTCTGCAAACTCTCAAAGATCGCCAGTTATTTGCAAAATTTAACAAGTGTGAGTTTTGGTTACAATCAGTTGCCTTCCTTGGGCATATTGTGTCT
>NW_026020312.1:714261-892255 GCF_900185275.1 Solanum verrucosum | reverse complement strand
CTAGGTTGACTACAACTCCTGTCTTGACTCTACCAGAGGGTTCAGATGGTTATGTGATCTATTGTGATGCATCCAGGGTCGGCCTAGGTTGTGTGTTGATGCAGCGAGGTAAGGTTATAACTTATGCTTCCAGACAACTTAAGGTACATGAGAAGAATTATCCGACTCATGACCTCGAGCTGCAGCAGTGGTGTTTGCACTCAAGATTTGGAGACACTACTTGTATGGTGTTCATGTAGATGTGTTCACAGACCATAAAGCCTTCAGTATGTTTCACCCAGAAAGAGTTGAATCTTCGCCAGAAAGGTGGCTTGAGTTCCTCAAAGATTATGATATGAGTGTGCATTACCATCCGGTAAGGCAATGTAGTAGCAGATGCCCTTAACAGATATCCATGGGTAGTGTAGCACATGTTGAGGAAGAAATGAAGAGCTAGCAAAGGATGTTCACAGACTTGCTCACCTAGGAGTTCGTCTTATGAGCATATCAGATGGTAGTGTACGGTTCAGAATGGGGCAGAATCTTCTTTGGTAGTAGAGGTTAGGGAAAGCAAGACACTGATCCAATATTGCTAGAGCTTAAGGGTGCAGTCCACAATCAGAGAGTGGAGGTTTTCTCCCAAGTGGGAGATGGTGTACTTCGCTATCAAGGTAGATTGTGTGTTCCTGATGTGGGTGAATTGAGATAGCATATTCTCACAGAAGCCCACAATTCCAGATATTCTATTCATCTAGGCACCACTAAGATGTACTGTGATCTGCGGGAAGTCTATTGGTGGAATAGTATGAAAAAAGATATAGCAGATTTTGTGGTTAAGTGCCCCAATTGCCAACAAGTCAAGGTAGAACATCTGAAACCAGGAGGTATGACTCAAGAGATTGACATTCCTACTTGGAAGTGGGAAGTGATCAACGTGGACTTCATCACAGGTTTACCTCGTACTCGCAGACAATATGACTCCATTTAGGTGATTGTTGATAGGGTTATTAAGTCTTCTCGCTTTTTGGCTGTCAAGACTACAGATTCGACAGAGGATAACGCCAAGCTTTACATTAATGAGATTGTGAGGTTGCATGGGGTTCCCTTGTCTATCATCTCAGATAGAGGTCCTCAATTTACCTCTCATTTCTGGAAGTCATTTCAGAAGGGTCTTGTTACTCAGGTTAACCTTAGCACAACATTTCATCCACAGATGGATGGTCAGGCAGAGCGTACCATTCAGACCTTAGAGGACATGTTGAGAGCTTGTGTGATCGACTTTAAGGGTAGTTGAGATGATCACCTTCCTCTGATTGAGTTCGCCTACAACAATAGTTACCATTCCAGAATTCAGATGGTCCTTTATGAGGCTTTGTATGGGTGTAGATGTATATCTCTATTTGGCTGGTTTGTAGTAGGTGAAGTAGCCTTGATAGGACCAAATTCGGTCCTTGATGCTATGGAGAAAGTGCAACTCATTAGAGATAGACTTAAGACTGCTCAGAGTTGCCAAAAGTCTTATGTAGATGGCAGAAGAAGGGAACTAGAGTTCCAAGTTAATGATTGGGTTTTCCTGAAAGTGTCACCCATGAAGGGGTGATGAGATTTGGCAAGAAAGGGAAGCTCAGTCCCAGATATGTAGGCCCTTACCGGATCTTGAAAAGGATTGGAAAGTGGCTTATGAGTTGGAGTTGCCGGCAGACTTAGCAACAGTACATCTAGTCTTTCACATTTCTCTTTTGAAGAAGTGTGTGGGTGATCCAGCATCCATAGTGCCGTTAGAGATTGTGGCCGTGAAAGATAGCCTTTCATATAAGGATGTACTAGTTGAGATTCTCGATCGTCTAGTTAGAAGGTTGAGAAATAAAGAAGTCGCTTTAGTGAAGGTTTTGTAGAGGAGTCAGTCCGTAGAGGGAGCTACTTCATGAAGTGCAAGTATCCTCAACTCTTTCCTTCCGATTCCATTCCAGCTTGACGTAATAGTTCCTCTTCAGTTTTTCAGTCATTCATGCGTAAATTTAGTCTTAGAATCATGTTCCTTCAGTTTGTACTTGCATTTTCAGCGTATTTGCATGTTCTTGGAACTTAGTTCAGTTAGAAATTCAGTTCTCAATGTTTCGTGATAGGGATTGTAGCCTTCTCCCTCTATTTCAGCTAGATTAGTCTTCATTCGAGGATGAATGGTCCCAAGGGGGATATAATGTAACACCCCGTATCCGAAAATAGAGATTTCAGATTTCTGGTGTTACAGGTGGCACTCACGGACACCATCCACGGACCGTAGATGGACTCACGGTCAGTCTTGCGGGTCCATGGTTCGTGACAGAAAACTTCCCCAGAACTCAGTCAGAAAATTTCGCTAAGTGTTGACCCACGACCGGACTTACGGTCCGTAGGTCAGGTCACGGACCGTAGTTCGAGTCCGTGGATCGATGCCCCAAAAGTCCAGCTTCAGTCCCGATTGACGGTTGACCAGCACGGACCGTCAATCGATCCACGGTCCGTAGATCTGACCGTAGATGAGGATCAACAGCCAGTTAGCTAAAATTTGTTGATGGATCAACTTCAGATGGTCATAACTTTTAGCACAAAAACAATTTTGTTTTCCATGAACTATGATATGATAGATAATTGAATTGTCTTTCCAACACCACTGAGTTTGCTAAATTCTAACCGCCGAGAAAAAAGTTATGCTCATTTTACTGAAGCCGTGTCGAGCAGGCTTGACTTACGGACACAAACTACGGACCGTAGATTGACCTACGGCCCGTAGGTCCAATCCGTAGGTCACTCCGACAGCAATTAATTCAAGGGACTTTTAGTCTTTTCCTATTTCGTTTAACCCCTAAGATACGTCTTTTAGACCCTAAATCATGAGGTTTTAATCAGTTTAAGCCTAAAAACATAACTAGAACTTACCTTAGTCAAAATCATTAATCAAAACTTAGAAAATTATAATCAAGATAGGAGAAAAAGGTCAAGAACCCTAGTTCAAGAACGCAACAAGGTTCCATCTGTTCAAGCCCCGAAATCAAAAGATTTCTCCGTGGAATCGTCACCAGGTATGTGGGATTTCACTAGTGGGTTCCTTTCGCCCATTAAGTCCCTAGAATTCAGTCAGATTCTTGATTCCATGATTATGAATAGACTTAGGGTTCTAGAATTTCAACATATCTTCATGAATTAGTTATTTTAAAGTTCCGAATCAGATTATCATTTTGTTGCTCAGCTTATTGTATCAATTTCAGAACCCTAGCTATGTATTTTTTTAGTTCTTGAATTACACATGCTAGGTCAGATATTTCAGTATTCAGTTTTACATGCCTCAGTTTATGAATGCATCATTATCAGATTAATTGTTGCATTCTCAGTTTGTATGTTCAGTTTCGAGCTATCCAGTATTTACAGAAATTCAGTCATAACCCGTTAACCACTTAATTCATTGGGAGTAGCATAATACTGAGTTGGACTAGGGTTTAGCGTACCCATATACTCGCAGAACTACGAGCCACGTAGGTCTATGTCCCCTCTATGGGCAACATCAATTTAGTGATCACGCCAGCATGCGTTTATACCTCTGGTAGGGTATATTGGGTCCTCTCGATGGGGCGTATACATCGGACTCCACATTTAGCTCATGTGATTTTATGTCGGTTATTAGTAGCTCCCACAGTTCAGTCAGACTCTTTTGCATTGACCATATTTCAGTACAGTCAGTATTCAGTCTCAGCATGTTATAAATTTGGTCATTGCATCAGTTAGCTCAGTATTCAGTAATTTCAGTATCTATATCATTTTCAGATTATTTCATTGCTTTATAGCTTTGTTCAGTTATATGTTATTTCAGTTTTACTCTATCCTGCATGCTCAGTACCTCTCAAGTAATGACGCATACGTGGCTACATCTTCTCGTGATGTAGGTTCAGGTTCTCAGCATCCAGATCACGCTTAGATCGGTTCCCGATCTCCAGTTCAGCAACATCAGTGGTGAGTCCTCATTCTTCAAGGACTACTGACATGTTTATCTTTATCGCTTTTAGTCTTTAGTTTCAGTTTTGCTAGACCTAATTGGGGCATGTCCCAATATTTCTAGTTAGTTTAGAGGCTTATTTCAGACATAGTTAGATTCAGCTTAGTATTTTGAGTTTGATATCTCTTTTATATTGAACTCTCAGATTTAATATATTCAGTTATAGTTTATGGGTATTCCCCATCTTTTCAGATTTATTTATGACTTAGCTTCCGCATCAGTTTATTATCTTTAGTATGCTCATGATCATGCCAGCAGGGTTATCTTAGGATTACTTGTGGTTCTAGGTCCCGTGTCCGCGTCTCGAGGGTAGCTTGGGGTGTGACAGTTTCCTTCAAGTCTAACAACCTTAGAACCTTATTTAATCAGTTGTTCTTCAAAATCACAAGAGAAAAACTTGGCCCTTTTGGCTGGAATTCGAGACACACACTTTTCTTTGGTAAGTGATTAAATATGTTTCTGAGTTGGGTAATATTTGGTAGTTTAAGCATATCTTGTTCTCTCAAAATTCGTTTACAGTGAATAAATATGATTTGGAAAGCTAATTCATATACCTAAAACTCTTATGTTTATGTTAAAATCTAATTTAGTTGTTATGAATATGAAATAAGGGACGCAACATATGATGAGTTCTATCCAGATTTTGGAATTTGAAATCATGTATGCTCAACTGTTAGTGTTTTGATTATATCTTTTTGTACAAAATTTATTTTGTGGTGATTCTTGATTGTTTCGAAACTTAAGAGTTGTACCTACATATTTTAAGGAGAATATAAAGTCCAGTTTTGCCGTTTTCCATTTCAAATCTAAATTGCGACATGGAGTACTTTGTTGGCCAGAATTACTATTTTGGGAGCATAATCGTATTTGTACAGGCTAGGCTTATTTATGATGATAACACTGTGTTAAGTCATCATTATTGAGCTACTAGAAAGTAAATAAGTTATTGAATTCATTTTTTAAGGTTGTATATACTCATGTACAAGTTGAAGACCTTGATACGCTGATTGGTCTACGGTTTGAGCTCTTGAAGTTGTGTTGGACTGTTTCTATGCTAAAGAACTGAGGTTTGTGTATAAACTTATACTTGTACTCTTTTTACCTGCTGGTATATCCGAAATCTAATATTGGTACCTTGGTTACCTCTTGTCACTTTGCATTGTCACGTTGGTATCCATTAAGATATTAAAGACACTTGTGTAACTCGCCCACTTGTACAGATTGTTTGATCACCGAGCACCGTTGTTGGGACCCTGTCCTTCTTGTGGCTTTGACTTTGTCACTATTGGGCTTGACCCTTCTTGATACCTACTTGTGCTTGGTTTTACGACATGATGTATATATTGGGAGAACCTTGTTATTTAATCTCTTGGAAAATGGTACTATGATCGTTCTTGACATTTGGATCTTTAAATATCGAGCTTGATTCTCTTTGTATATTGTTTACTTGATTTATTGATTCTGTTTCAATTGTGCTGCCCATGACTTGAGAAAGGTGGCTTGGTGAATCTAAGGGCTCCGAATGTATAGTTTTTTACACCACTAAGCTATATGTTTAGCGATAGTTGTTTCTATCGTAGGGAATGTTTGAGAGGATGTGTGAAGTTGGCCATTGGACATGGAGATTTTGAGAGCCTTAAGGAAGATCACATTTGGATATAGGCATCTATATTTTGTATAAACCTTGGGACTTGTACATTATCTATGTGTTCTATACTTACATAAAATTTTGAGGGCTAATTTGATCATGTCACCATAGGTTGTAATATATGTGTGGCGATATGTTTTGTTCTTTTAGGGGTGTGTAAACGTAAGTATTGTAATATACTAAATTTACTATTTGGTTTGAATGGTTGTGTGAAGCATGAACCGGCTAATTTGGGTACTCGGAAGTTGGTAACATTCTGTTTATATCATTTTTAAGTGTGAGGATAATATGTGCATGAAAATCTCGTAAGTTATTTGCTTACATTATCTTGGAAGGGTTTTTCCGCCATAAGTAAAAATTCTACGTAGTTTTGATTTGACGCAAATAAATATTTAAATGGGCAGTATACACATCCTTAACTATTTTTTATTGAACCTAATCCCCCTACTAGATTTTAATCAATACTCCCTACATTCATCTCTTTTAAATGTCGCAAGTATTAAAGTAGATTCCTTCTTAAGTGGTAGTATCCTCCGAAAGGGCCGCTACAAGTGTTGGTATCAGAGCCTAAGTTTGTGGTTCTTGGACTTTTGCTTGAATTACCTGTATACTTGTTCGCTTTCGAAAAAGGTTCTATTTAGATTATTTGTTCACTCACATGGGTTATAATATTTTTATCGCATGTAGAGTGCATATGCATCAAGTACATGTCCCTAATGCAATGTGATCTTCCCTTTTGAAGGAATTAAGTTATGGCCTTTTCTTCTGACCGACCTATGGAAGCTGCTCGTGAAGGTTCGGGTACCTCTGTGTCCCAACCTAATGCATTGGAAGGGGTTGGAGAACATTTCTCAAATCAATATGTTCCCCACACTAGTGGGTCAAAAGTGGGAAACCATCAGGGTGTAAGAGATGGTTCACATCCTCACATGAGTCGTGGTACTCAAGCCATGAATCCTCCTTTTCAACAAATGGCTGAATTCTTCCACCACATGGTTGAATTGATACATGATCCCAACAAGATTAACTTTGAGAAAATGAGGAAAATGGGTGGAGTGGACTTTGAAGGTACTGTTGATCCACAGATGCTGAACAATGGCTGGAGCGGATGGAGAGGGTATTTGAGCAGTTGGAGTGTATTTCCAAATTTAAGTATTCTATTTCACTATTACAAAAGGATGCTTATGATTGGTGGGTAAGTGTTCCGAGTGCCAAGGTAAAACCTCATGTTCTTACTTGGAATGATTTTCTTTAGGAATTTCGTATGAAGTATGTCCCACATGCTTTTTGTGATGCAAAGAGAAAGGAGTTTTTAAATCTAAGGCAACGAGACATGTCTATTGCTGAGTACCAACAGAAGTTTCTATGGCTCACTAGTTATGCTGGAGGTATTATTAAAGAGGAAAAAGACAAAGGCAAGAAATTTGGAATGTGGCGATCCTGCAACATGAGAACTTTTGTAAGTTAGTGTCTGCTGCTTTTACTTGGGAACGACTTGATAAAGAGGAAGCTAGTAGAAATGAAAACAAATTTTGAAAGACTAGACCAGATTTTGGAGGTCCATCCAAAAGGGGAAGGTTTGATGATTATAAGGCTGGTAGTGTTAACAGGCCACCTCAACAAAAGCAAAACAGATCAGAATTTTCTACAGCTAGCACTCCAAATTATGGCCAAGGCAAGCCTCGCGTTCTCACTTGTCCACAATGTGGAAAGAATCATTATGGTACTTGCAGGAGAGCTTCTGGTGCAGGTTTCAATTGTGGGAGCTTTGATCATAAAGTGTAGAATTGTCCTAATCCTAATAATGCTCCTTCCTTGAGAACTGAAGGCTTAGTTCATAAGCCTTTTATTAATACTCCTCAAACTAATAGAGGTGCAAGACCTAAAACCACCCAAGCAAGAGGTGCAAGTGGAGCTAATAAAGTTAGTGGACCAAGGGCTACTGCACGTGCTTATGCTATGAGGCAGAGGGATGATCAAGATGGACAAGATGTGGTTGTCGGTAAATTTTACTTATTTGGCTTATGTGTGTTTACACTATTTGATCCTGGTTCTACACATTCCTATATTTGTTCAACACTTGTTCTTCCTGAATTATGTGAAATCTGTGAGACTTAATTATGATGTACTGGTTTAAAATCCTTTAGGTTATCAAGTTATGTGTAATTGAGTTTACCAAGTTTGTCCCTGTGTGATTCAAAATCTAGTCTTCCTTGTTGATTTGATTGAAATGCCTTTCAAGGATTTGGATGTTATTATCAGGATGGATTGGCTTTACAAATATTATGCAGTGGTAGATTGTAGGTCTAAACATGTGAATTTTAAAGATCCTATATTTTCACACATCATTGTACAAGGGGAAAGATCATTGACATCTAGTATTATTTCTTAGGCCTTGGCAAGAAAGTTGATGCGTCAAGGTTGTGGGGCATACCTTTCTCATATAGTTGATACACAGTTAGATAGTTCTTGTATCAAGGACATACCTACTGTATGTGATTTCGCAGAAGTCTTCCCAGAAAACTTTCTGGGTTGCCCTCGGAAAGAGAGGTTGAATTTCCAATCGAGCTTATTCCTGGATCTACCCCTATTTCTATCACTCCTTATAGAATGGCTCCGGCAGAATTAAGAGAATTTAAATCTCAATTGCAAGAACTTCTTGAGAAAGGATTCATTCGACCTAGTGTTTCTCCTTGGGGAGCCCTTGTTTTATTCGTAAAGAAGAAAGATGGCACTCTTAGGCTTTGTATTGACTATAGAAAATTGGACCAAATAATAATCAAGAATAAATATCCACTACCAAGGATCGATGATTTGTTTGACCAACTGAAGGGTACTAAGGTATTCTCAAAGATTGATTTAAGGTCTGGATATCAGCAACTGCGTGTTAGAGAGAAAGATGTCCCTAAAACTACTTCTAGAACTCAGTATGGTCATTATGAATTTTTGGTGATGCCATTCGGATTGACAAATGCTCCTGCAGTATTCATGGATCTAATGAATCGAGTATTCAAGCCTTATCTTGACCAGTTAGTAGTTGTCTGTATTGATGATATTTTAATATTTTCCAGAATTTGTGAAGGCCATGATAAACACCTTCGGATTGTTTTAAAAATTTTGAAGGAGAAATAACTTTATGCTAAACTTTCCAAGTGTGAATTTTGGTTTGATGAAGTGGCTATTATGGGACATGTTGTATCAACTGAAGGCGTGAAGGTGGATCCTAGTAAGATACAAGTAGTTGTTGACTGGAGACCTCCCAAAAGTCCAACTGAGGTAAGAAGTTTGTTGGGATTAGCAGGATACTACATAAGATTTGTGAAAGGGTTTTCCATTATCGCCTCCCTTTTGACTATGCTCTTGTTGAAGGAAGTAAAGTTTATTTGGGATGTCAAATGCCAAGAGATATTTGAAACTGTCAAATCATTGTTGACTCAAGCGCCTATACTTACTCTACCAATTGAAGGGAAAGAATATGTAGTATATAGTGATGCTTCTCACAATGCTCTGGGATGCGTTTTGATACAAGAAGGGAAGGTTATTTCTTATGCCTCTCGGAAATTAAAACAACATGAATTGAATTATCCTACTCATGATCTTGAACTTGCTGCTATAGTGTGTGCTTTAAAAATATGGCGGTATTATTTGTATGGAGAAAAATGTAAGATATTCACTAATCACAAGAGCTTAAAGTACTTGGGTACTCAGAAGGAGCTAAACCTAAGGCAACGTAGATGGCTTAAGCTCATCAAGGATTATGACTGCATGATTGATTATCATCCAGGTAAAGCTAATGTGGTTTCAGATGCCTTAAGTCGAAAATCCTTCGCAAGCATTTCTTTGAGTCCTTTTCCCTTGCTCCTTGATTTAAGAGCCATGAATGTTTGTTTCACACTTGATTCAAATGGTTCATTTATTGCTAATTTGTAAGTAAAGCGAGTACTAATTGAACAGGTTAAAGAAGCACAAAAGTTAGATGAATAACTTGTAAAATTGACCAGAGAAGTTCAAAATGGGGAAAAACATTATTTTACATTAACGGAGGATGGCAGCTTATTTTATCAAAACAGGTTATGCGTCCCAAATGATGACAAATTGAGGAGAGAAATAATGAATGAAACACATACCTCACCATATGCAATGCATCCTGGGGGTACAAAGAAGTACCACACCATTAAAGAAAATTATTGGTGTAATGGTATGAAGAGAGAAATTGCGGAGTTCATTTCTAAATATTTGGTTTGTCAACAAGTAAAGGCAGAATATCAGGTCCCAGTTGGTTTACTACATCCCTTGTCGATGCCGGAATGGAAGTGGGAGAGAATAACTATAGACTTTGTTTTTGGACTTCCTCGCACTCAAAGAAATCATGATGCTTATGGGTGATTGTGGACAGGCTAACTAAGAGTGCTCAGCATTTAGCCTAATTGTACATTAATGATATTGTAAGACTACATGAGATCCCTTTGACTATTGTATCTGACCGAGACCCTAGGTTTACATCTAGATTTTGGGGTAGCTTGCAGGAAGCTTTGGGTACTAAGTTGAAATTTCGCACTTTGTTCCATCCTAAATAGACTGCCAGTTGGAAAGAGCGATACAAATTTTGGAGGATATGCTTCGAGCTTTTATTATGAATTTTAAGGGTAGTTGGGACAAACACTTGGCTTTGATAGAATTTGCTTACAATAACAGTTACCAATCGAGTATTGGAATGCCTCCCTATGAAGCCTTATACGGAAGAAAGTGTCAGACCCCTCTTTGTTGGAGTGAAGTTGGTGAAAGAAAAATTATTGGTCCTGAAATTGTTCAACAAATAGAAGACAAGGTAAAAATTATCAAGGATCGTCTAAAGATTTCTTCAGATAGACAAAAGTCATACGCTGACCTAAAAAGGTGTGATATTGAATATCAAGTTGGAGATAAAGTATACTTAAAGGTGTCTCCATGGAAAAAGATTATGAGATTTGGCCAAAAAGGAAAACTTAGTCCCCGATTTATTGGACCTTATAAGATACTTGAAAGGGTTGGACCAGTTGCATATAAATTAGCTTCGCCACCAGAGTTAGACAAGATCCACAATGTCTACCATGTTTCTATGCTCAGAAGATATCGTTTTGATCCATCTCATATTCTTCCAGTTGAATCAATTGAGGTTAATCCTGACTTGACGTATAATGAAGAACCTATCTTAATTCAAGCACGGGAAGTGAAGCAACTTAGAAAGAAGAGAATCCACTTAGTAAAGGTACTTGGAAGAACCATTCGGGAAAAGAAGCTACCTGAGAGAGAGAGAAGAAGACATGAGGACCCGATATCCATACTTGTTCCGGGACTAGTGTAGGGTAAATTTTGTGATGAAATTTCTTTAATGGGGAGAGACTTGCAACACCCCAAAATGCTAACAAAGAGTCGCATGTCGATACACCATTGCTTAATTACTACAATATGTTTTATTCACATTTTGGGAACTTGAAATTCTGTGATATTTGCAAACTTGCTTAACATAAATTGTGATTGTAATTTAAGGGATTGTATTGGGGTATTTATGTAATATTCTAATTATAATTATGTATCACTTGAAATGGTGGTGAGGTATATACATATGGGTATGTATATATGCATTTTGGGCAGCACCTTTGAAGGACAGTTGTACAAGTGATCAACATCACTTGTGTGACTATATATGACAAGTTCTGTCCAGATTCTGGATTTTGAAATCCTGTATGTTCAACTGTTAGTGTTTTGATAATATCTTTTTGTACAAAATGTAATTTTCAGTGATTCTTGATTATTTGCAAGATTAAGAGTTGTACCTACATCCTTTATGGAGAATATAAAGTCCAATTTTGCCTTTATCCATTTCAAATCTAAGTTGCGACATGAAGTACTTTGTTGGGCAGAATTATTGTTTTGGGAGCATAGTTGTATTTGTATAGGCTAGGCTTACTTGTGATGATAAAAATGTGTTAATTCATCATAATAAAGCTAGTAGAAAGTAAATAAGTTATTAAATTCATTTTTTAAGGTTGTATATACTACTGTACAAGTTGAAGACTTTGATATGCTGGTTGGTCTACGGTTTGAACTCTTGAAGTTGTGTTGGACTGTTTATGTACTAAAGAACTGAGGTTTGTGTATAAACTTGTACTTGTACTCTTTTTACCTGCTGGTATATCCGAAAGCTTATCTTGGTACCTTGATTACCTATTGTCACTTTGCATTGTCGCGTTGGTATCCTTTAAGATATTAAAGACACTTGTGTAACTCGCCCACTTGTACAGATTGTTTGATCACCGGGAACCCTTGTTGGGACTCTGTCCTTCTTGTGGCTGTGACTTTGTCACTATTGGCATGCCTCTTGATTCAGATCATTTTCGATCTTGATTCTGGATTTTTAAGTACGAACTAGAAAACCTTTTTTAATATGGTTTTTGGTTCTCTTGATTATTGGGCTTGACCCTTCTATAAACAAGGTATCGGCCCTTTTTGATACCTTCTTGTGCTTGGTGTGACGACATGATGTATATATTGGGAGAGCCTTGTTATTTAATCTCTTGGAAAATGGTGCTATGACCGTTCTTGAAATTTGGATCTTTAAATATCGAGCTTGATTCTCTTTGTATATTATTTACTTGATTTATTCATTTTGTTTCAACTGTGCTGCCCATGACTTGAGAAAGGCGGCTTGGTGAATCTGAGGGCTTCGAACCTATTGTTTTTTACACCACTAAGCTATATGCTTAGCGATAGTTGTTTCTATTGTAGGGAATGTTCGAGAGGATGCGTGAAGCTGGTCATTGGAGATGGAGATATTGAGATCCTTAAGGAAGATCACATTTGCATATAGGCATCTATATTTTGTTTAAATCTTGGGACTTGTACATGATCTATGTGTTGTATATTTAAATGAAATTTTGAGCGCTAATTTGATCATGTCAAAATGGGTTGTAATATAAGTGTGGCTATATGTTTTGTTCTTTTTGGGGTGTGTAAACCCAAGTATTATAATATACTAAATTTACTATTTGCTTTGAATGGTTGTGTGAAGCATGAACCGGCTAATCTGGGTACTCGGAAGTTGGTAACATTCTTTTTATATCATTTTTAAGTGTGAGGATAATATATGCATGAAAATCTCGTAAGTTATTTACTTACATTATCTTGGAAGTGTTTTTCCACCATAAGTAAAAACTTTGATTTGACACAAATAAATGTTTAAATGGGCAGGATGCACATCCTTAACTATTTTTTTAATGAACCTAACCCCCCTACTAGATTTTAATCAATACTCCCTTCATTCATCTCTTTTAAATGTCGCAGGTATTAAACTAGATTTCTTCTTAAGTGGTAGTATCCTTCCGAAAGGGTCTCTACAGGAACTGGGTCATGAGTTGTGTTTGTGTCTGAATAAGTGAATGTAGAAGTTTGATAATTTTAAGACTAGGGTTATTATTTATTCACATCCCTTCAATGTGGAAGGACATAAAATCCCAAGTCATATCATCATGCACGTTCTACAATGGAGTGATTTTATTCACTGTCAACTTAAAGTTGGGTATTTCATGTCTGTATTATGATGTTATCTGACAAAGATGGAGAAATATAGAAATCAAGGGTCTTCTTAAAGAGAGTTGTGTCAGAAATATTTATGTATAAACTAAGTCTCTTTCCGATTGAATCTTTTTGCAGTTTTGGTTTTTTGATTTTTGCATCTCGATATCAAGCCAATGAAATCCTAGCATAAGGATAAATACTTACTCGTCAAAGGTATTAAGAACCAATAAATTAATTAGTATCCGAATAGAAGTATAGGAGTATTAATCATGTGTTTAAACTTAAGGTATATACTTGACCAAAATAGTGCGAGTTCTCATGTTCTTCATGCACAATCGGTCTCCCTATGCTTATGGTTCCAAAGGCTTTCTCAACACTGAATGTCGTCGCTGCAACTTGAGTCCTAGACAAACTTTAATGATAGTATTGTGCATGGCCACCAATATGACTAACAAAATAGTTAAGACCAATGAGTGTTGCAGAGAGTTCTTTCAAGTCTCAGGAGAAATTATTTATTTGTAATCATCAAAGATCTCATAGATATTGGTTGCAACTCTGTAACTTCAAATTCTTATATAGTCTTTTGCTTTGTCGATTGTGATTTTGTTTGTTTTTAGAATCGAGAAATGCCTGATGCATAAAACGTCTCACTTTCTACCTCGCCATTTAAAAATCTTCTCTATGCCATTTAAACCTAAAATTTCACCCCAAGTTAACCACGGACACAATACCTTGATAAATAAAATGTAAAAATAAGTTTTAATACTATTTTTTTTGTTATATTCTAAAAGATTAGATGGTTGACATTTTGAGTACTGATTATTCTGTTTTATTGTCTGATATATTTACCCGCAAAGCATTGTGAAGTCATGCAATGAACAACTTGGTCTTCACTGAGCGTCTGCGCTTAAGTGAGTCTTTAACAACACTGTGTTTTCTAAGGTCACATCAATGAAAATACGGTATGCACATCTTCTTAGTTGGATTGCGTTAACGGTTTATTTTGTATTTGGGCCCATTATTTGTGCAACATGCTGCAATTTTCAATTCCATCCTAACCCAAGTGATACTTCTTCTCCCATTTACTATTCATTTGATAGGTTTTGAGCCAAAAGAAAATAAGTATAAAATTCTTTTGACAATATATCATGTTTGAGAAAAGTACATAAAACACTTAGTTTTCACTTTCGTTCAGTCACTTTAGTAGTTATAAAAAAAACCTAATTCAATTGAGTTGATTCCATCTCCTTGACTTTGTAGACAAATCATGGAGAGAGACTGAAAGTAGACCCCTCCTACTCAGTGCAAGTATGGGGTTTACATCAATGGAGTTATGTATAAGTTTGTTTTCCAAGACAGACTTGATATAGATGCATATGATGTTAAAATTGAAAATTCCAAAAAATTGTCCTGGGAAATGCATCTCACAGGTGGTATTACATGTTGATAGAGATGACGGGTGTAATGACCCTCCTGGTCATTTTCTTCTTTTTCGTATCTTTTCAGCATATAGAACTTTCTTGTAGTGACCACAAATGGGACTGACAATTCATTCATCGGGTTGTTCATTTGTATTTTGTGATCAAGTTTTCATATTTTGGAGCCATTGAAACTTAAATGGTTGAATTTAGTCTAAAGTTCAGGAAGACATCATAAGAATGCAATTTTGACTATTTCATCAGCTCTAGAAGGGCAATTTTTGGCTACGGGCATGGTTTGTTCAGGTCCCCAGACTTCTGGTGTAAGTTTATGCCATTAGAATTTTTAACATTAAAGTTAAAGCCAAGGGTTGACTTTGGTCAACATTACTGGTATACATGCTCGGATGAGAATTCCATCAAGGCATCTAGCTCTAAAATGTTTAGTTTGGTCTAGAAAGACTGTTCGTGTTGTTCCCTGGCTTCTTATCTAATTTTAACACCCTAGAAAATTTTTGAACTAAGACTCGAACCATCTTTCTATGTGAGTAGGATTTTACCAAGAAATTTAAAATTTCTTGAGTGTTAAGGTCACTAGATGTAGGACCTTGAGTTCCATCATACCTAAGTTCTTCTATGTTTTGGGTCAACTTCAACGACTATAACTTTTTGTACAGGATGTGTTAGGTGGCCCATAGCATATCAAATGAAAGGTCTTTGAATTATCTTTCCAACGCCATCGAGTTTGGGAAGTTTATTGTTTGTATGAGTGATATATACCCTTTTGAAGTCAAGCTGTCCAATTAAGAAAAGTTACCCAAAAATAGTGAGGGGTATTTTAGTCTTTTCTTTACCCAATCAGATTTAATTAGTTTTTAGTAAGGTTTTAGGGGTCTAATTTGACTAGGTTCTGCTTTGTAATCCTAATATACTCTTAGGGTTTTAGTTGAGAGTTCAAAAATAGAAAAGAAGAGAAAAGCGGAGAAAAGAGGAGAAAAGAGGAAAGAATCTTGAGAGTTGTTGTGGATTTTCACCATGGATTTGATACCTAAGACATATGTAAGTTTCCATAGTGTTGGGTTTGTTAACCCACACACAAAATCTGATTTTCATATTCGAATTCGCCCAATAAAGATTGAAAGAATTAAGTTCTTGATAAGTGTTCTATAAATTTCATTTTAAATCTTGTTCTGTTGGGGTTTTGATGAATTCTTCAGATAAATCTTTGGGATTTGAGGGTTATTTTGAGTAGATTAGTGTGTACTTAGGTTGGGTATTTGAATCTAAGTGATTGGGGAAGAAACTGTTCGATTTTAGGCGAGTTAGGGTGAGAAAACGAGCAAAGAAAGTCGTCATGGTTTTCTAGGTTGGGTCCTAGTGCCTTGTGCCATCCAGTGCGCCCCAACCACACCTCTGTAGGTAGAAGGCTGGCTCCCTGCGCCACTGAGTGCTCCAGGGTCGCATGCCCCCACCCCTTCTCCGTCGTTTCACTTGTTTGAGTCTTTTAAAGGTAGACCATAAAGCCCTATCAATTCTAACTACTCTAAACTACTTCTAAACACCTAGAAATCATTCATAACATGAATCATAACCTTGAATTCATAATTAAAATTAAAGGTATAGTTAAGAGTTAAATCTTCAGAGTTCTTTCGAAAATTTTGAGTAAGTCCCTTTAAGTCTTTTTTATGAGTATTCTGCAATTTCTAATAACTTGTTTCAAGTTTAAAGGTATACCATAAAGCCCTATCAATTCTAACTACTCTAAACTACTTCTAAACACCTAGAAATCATTCATAACCTTGAAACATAACCTTGAATTCATAATTAAAATTGAACGTATAGTTAATAGTTAAGTCTTGAGTGTTCTTCCGAACATTTTGAGTAAGTCCCTTTGAGTCTTTTTGATGAGTATTCTACAATTTCTAATAACTTGTTTCAAGACTCGAGAAGGTGAGTATGATAATGAGGAGAATGTATTCATGAGTGTACTTTATCATCACGACATCATTCGTACCATGAACCATAACTCTCATAATTCACATTCAAGAGAGAGTTAAAAGTAGAGTTCAAGAAAGTTTTTGAGTTCAGTTGTGAATCCTTTGAGATATACTATCGATTTGAACTAAGTTTTGAAGAAGTAAGTATGTGAATGAGAAAAGTCGTATACATGAGTTCCATAATGTTCTTTAGACCCTTGAGTTGAGTCATTCATGACCATAAATTCTGCATGAACTCCGTAAGTTGAGTATCTTTGAGAGGGGTAGTATCTTCAAGTTCTAAGTCTTCAGTATTGAGTTCCTAATCTTTTTGGGATTATATTCCTAATCATGGGGCTACTACATGTAACACATGAAGTCCTTGAGTTGAGTTGTTCATGCCCATAATTTCGTATGAATCTTATAAGTCGAGCAGTTAGAGATGAGTAGTATCTTTACGTCTTATGTTCTACGTACTGAGGTTCTTTATTGCTATTAAGATCCCTGAGTTAGTTCGTTCATGTTCATAATTCCACATGAACCCTGTTATTTGAATTATAATTTTAAAAAGCTCTTAAAAGCCAACACTTGAGTTCTTAAACTGAGTTTTGAGAAAGTAAAGATGAGTTTTTAGAAAAGAGTTTTCTAAAATATTATTAGTATGACAATCAAGTATGCCATCAATGTATGAGCAGTATGGTATCTAGATATACCTTCAATGTTTATGCAGTATGACTTCTCGAGTCATCAATGATCATATTATAATATGATTTTGAAATGTTTTTGAGATAGAGTAGAGTTCAATTCATTTTCTTTAAAATGATATATGGGAATTAAGTATTCCCAAGAGTGAATGTTTTAAAATTTATTATGTAACACCCCGTACCCGAAAGAGGAAGGCTTAGCAAAATTTCAGGACTTGCAGGTGTCACCCACGAGGGCTAACCACGCCCCTTGGTTGGACCCACGCACTGTAGATGGGCTTCGTGGATTGGACATCCTAGAACACTGTTAGGCAGTGAACCATGGCCAGGACCATCCCCCATGGGTGGGTCCACGGTCCGTGGATGGGGAAGTCGTGGATTGGACAAAAGTCTCTGACCATCATCCACGGTCTGTAGGTTATGGTCTCGTGGGTCATGTTAGGGAAATTATTTTAGGGACTTAAGGATCTTTTCCAATTTTAATAAAATCAATGTGGTGTCGTTTTGCCTAGACTTAGATGACCTATATAAGTATTTTTAACCCCCAAAATCCCCTAATTAAGTCATTCTCTCTAATCACAATAGACAACCCAAATCTTCTCTCAAATATTCTCTCTCTAGAAGGTAGGAAAAAAAGAAGGAGATTGAAGCTAGGTCAATATCAAGTCTTCCCATTTTCAAGATTTTGTGGGCTATTTAACTTAGGTATGATGGCTTTTCATCCATGAAATCCTTCCTTTCATGGAGTCTCCTAGAGTTTTACAATTTGATGAAGAATTTCCCCAATTCTAGTTAGGGTTTCTTCCATTGTTATGGGTTATGATGAATGTTGATCCAATTGAGTGGATTATTATTTTTTATGGTTGAATTGATAGAATTTAATATATTTAGGATGAAATTACATGTACCCATTCCTATCCTATGATTTTAGGCTTGAATTGATATAATGGGTTTGATGCCATGGGAGGGAAACTTTATGGGTTAGATATCTCCTTATAGGATTGATTTATTATGAATAGAATTTCTCTAGATTGAAGCATATATGATGAATATGATGTTAATTTCTTGAGAGTAAATCATAGATGATGATCATGAGATGTAGTGCTTTGAGAGTAAATCCTAGACTATGCATTGTTGATTGTAAATGCTATGATGTGGAAGGAATACTTCCTATAATGAATTGATAAGCATGATTGAATGAATGTAAAAAGGTTTACTCACACTAATGATTCTAGGCTGAAAGGATTTCTCACCTAAAATGAATTTAGACTAAAATGCTTAATAAATGATGAGGCTAGAGACAATTACCAGACCTCTATATGAAAGGATATGAGGCGATTCCCCTACTCCTTAGACTTGAACAAGAGGTGAGTCCCCACATTCTTACTATGATGAATAGACATGGAGGTGAGTACCCATGTTCCTTATGAAATGATGTGGAGGCGAGTACCCACATCATATGATGAGGTTGTGGAGGCGAGTACCCGCAATCTAAAAGTAAGTAAGGGAAGAGGTGAATACCCATTAGAATTTATGAACTAGGCATTGAGGCGAATCCCCATGTCTTTAAAAGTAAGTATGATTAATAAGATTATGTTATAAATTGACTTGTGTGGAGTTGCTAGATATGCCTTCCATGATGTAAGCTTGACTATAGGTGGATGACCTATGTCTTGGCTAAGCTTAAGTGAGGTTACTTAAGGGAGTATTCCTCTTTCATTACGATGTTTAATATGTATTGGTTATGCTTATGGCTTCTGTCCTATGTTGACTAATGCTTATGTTTATGTTGTTTATGCTAGCAGTCATATTTAGTACTTGATTGTACTAACACATACTATTGCCTACATTCTTATCAAATGTAGGGTCCGACGTTCCCGATTCACACACTTGTGGCTAGGTTCCTAGAGGATTGTGAAGTGAAGCTTTGGTGAGTCCTCATTGTATTCGAGGACTAGATCACCCGATCTCTTTTTTATCTTTCTTTTACATTTTCAGATTATTGTATGGGCTGCGTCCAAGGATTTCTATTTCTTATGTTTAGATGGTTTGAGACAATGTCATGTTAGACTTCCGCTTGCTTTTATAAAAGACTTTGATTGTATTTGAAAAGTTTTAAATTCCCGCACCTTCTCTATTACTTTATGTTATGATATGCTAAGTGACTTGTATGCTCAGGGTCTTATACGCCTTGTTACATGTAGGTGGTACATATGGGTCGTGATAAAATCTGTAATGAGAGAACAAGGTTTAGAATGGTACTGTCACGACCCAGGGGTACCCCCTTGATGTAACAAGGCACATAGAACCCCGAGAGGCTCCATGTAAGCCACTTAGCATATCATAATATAAGCAATAGGACCATAAGAGTAAAAACACATTTTAGGTCTGAAATTTACATAAAAGAAAATGGAAAGTCTAGACTCTAAGTCTCAACATAGCCATCTATTACAATATTCAAATGAGAAAAGAGACATAGCCCATATAACATAGTTCAAAAAGGAAATACAAGAAAAGAACTACAATGAGATAATATCAGTCCTCGAATCATGAGGACTCACCAACAAGCTTGGAGAATAAGAAAATCCAAGCTTTAGCCACAACAATTAGCACCTTGAGAACCGGACCTTACACTTGGTAAAAATGTAGGAAAAGTAGGTGTTAGTACAAAAATGCACTAAGTATGATAGTCATGCATAAAAACATTGAAAACATTCTAAAAGGGACATTTCATTTGAATTCGTGCAATTTACTGAGTTAAAACATCACATTGAAGATTGTGGAAAAGCATAAGTCATGAGCATATTCATTACATAGATCATAATAACATAAAAAGAACATATCATAAATAACCTCAAAGCTTACTTGTGCAATGCATGAATAAGACCCCATAAATCTCACTCATACTAAGTAAAGCTTCTTTAGTAACCACAGTTCATAATTCATATTCTTGTTCATATTTTCATAATGGGAATAAGCCTTAATAGACATAGACCATGTGAGCTTAACATGTAATCCGGTGGCTACCCCACATCGAAAAGGGGTTGTCCTACTTGCCTAAGGTAGAACCATACTCTTAGCTTAGGTGGATCCACTAGCTAAATACCTTTGAGGGAAAATAGTTTATGGGATATGGAGATTGCTACTAGAAACCCGGACTTAACTAAGGTATAAGGTTTCCATCTCATGAGACATACTTTGGAAACCCACACTCAACTAGCGTAGAAGGAACCCATTTGGAAAGCGGGACTCAACTAGCGTAAAATCTTCCCTCTCATATTCAATATCCACTCAGTGCTAAACATTAATTCCCATAAAGTTCATATTAAGTCTTGACTTAAGTTCGTATTCATGGAAGAATGTCTTGACACTCAATCTAACATAACTCATATGATAGCTCATAAGATCATGCGTGAGAATAACCTTTGACCGTCCATGTCTACATATAGATTCAATAGGTAAGAAAGCATTTCAACCTTAGAATCATCATATTGTAAGAAAACCTTTCACATCATATCATAATCATACATAGTTGGGTATATGATAATTACCTTTCAACAACACAACAACTAGATCATAATCATATTCACTTTATTCTCAAAGTGTTCTTAAAGCATGTACATAATTTTCATAAAACATGCATAATATCATAATTTGCCCTTCCAAGGATCAAAGCTCATATTGAATCAACACGTCTAGAATTCACTACACTAGACATGGATATAATCATAATTGAAGTAACCCAATCACTACATGCATAATCTCATAACATTCTTCTATTATCAAAAAACCCACATCACAAGATCATAATTGTGTAATATGGGGAAATGATAGGTTATTAGGGATTTCAACATAAAAACAGTAATAAATCATCAATTCAATCATAATATAAGTAATTCAAGCATTAGAATCATTTTTAAAAGGAACCCATGACTTTGGAATAAAACCCTAACTTTTGGGGATTTCTATCTTTGAAATTGGGGTTTTGAAGGGACTCCATGGATGGAGGACTACCTAACCTTAACAATGAAACTCAATGAATTTGAGAGGAAAACCTTGCTCCTTGAACCCTAGCTCCAACTTCTTTCTTATTCTTCTTCCTTGAAGTTGTAGAGAGAGAATTTTCGGAGAGGAGATGAACTTTGGGAAATATTTGGGTGTTTGGAAAATATGACTTATTTTAGGTGAATTTAACTTAAAATGACTTAAATAGGTGTATAAAACTAAGGAAAAATGACTTCACTTCAATAAGACTTAAATCAGAATTACCCGAAACACCCCTCACTTTAAGTGAGCTTCCAGGGACCACGTGGGGATCCACCAGCCGTGGTCCCATTCGTGGACTCGAGGCAAGGGCTTGGCAACAAGTGCCTTTACCCCACAAGCCCAAGGCACCTTCACGAGGGGGCTCCACAAGTTGTGGTGCATGCCATGAGCCTTGGTCCCTCTCGTGGGCCTTGAGGCAGTGTCTAAGCCACTTCCTTTCCCTCTTCACACCACCAAGCACTGCCTAAGGCCACTCCAATGAGCCGTCTAAGGGTTCACGAGCCTTGAAGTGGCTAGTGTTAAGGAGCCAATTCGGGGCATCCTTGGGGAGGCTACTGCCTCACCACCATGAGGCGTGATGGCCAATACGCGTTGTGAAGATCCTCGTGGTCATAGTGTGCAGTCCCTTGGCCAATTTTGGGCCTGCCTTGGCCCTTTCCCGTTTTCCTTGGCTCTTGCCCTTCTCCGTTGACGTTAACCCTCATATTTAGCTCTAGTTTAGCCTACTAGTTTCCGGGGTGTTACAATAACTCTCCGTTGGGAACATTCATCCTCGAATGACGATTTAGACACCTTATGGAAGTAAAGGCTCAAGACTAGTAGCCCATCAAGCATGCAACATCAAAATAATGCACACTTCGAAGGAGAAAATATCAACTCCAACTCAAACATAATCAATGCATCACAAGGAAGTAGGAACTACATCTAACAACCCATTATGCATTAAACATTTAAACATTTCTCATAACCATAGAAGGAACTACCTTCTCCAAACTAAAAGCAAGCTGAACAGAATAACATGGAGCCAAGATGAAATTTACTCTCAAAAGCATACTAAAGCATGTCCAATAATTCATCTCATGAAGTCAATAGGCAACTCATACTCAATGCACAACAACATGATGAAAATTAATCATAAAAAATAATTTTCTTACTAAATATGAATTTCTCAACAACATGCATAACATAAGGAAATCATGGAAAAAAACATAACTCACACATGACTTCCAAAACAACATGACTCAAGAGGGACTACTTACCTCAAGCTTAAATAGGAGAGGAAGGAAAAATATGAGGATATCGGGACTTCATATCGGCCCCGGCCTCATCTAAGTGATTTCTCCAAAATACCTTCACAAAGGCAACTTTCTTGTTTCTCAACCTCTTGACTTTCCGGTCTAGAATATCAGCAGGTACCTCTTCATAAGCAAGATTCTCCTTAATCTCTAAACCCTCTAAGGGAACTATGGTCGATGGATCCCAAATAAATTTCTTCAACATACATGGAACACCAGATGCACCAAGGCCAACTCATTTGGCAAATCTAACTCATATACAACCTTGTCAACCAGCCTCAAAATCTCATAAGGACCCACAAATCAAGGACTAAGTTTCTCCTTCTTTCCAAACCTCATAACACCCTTCATGGGTGAAATCTTCAAATAGATCCAATCATGGATATACAATTCGAGATCTACCCTTCTAACATCGGCATAGGACTTTTCCCAACTTTGTGTCGTTCTTAACCTTTCTCTAATAACCCGAATCTTCTTGATTACCTCATGCACCAATTTCGAGCCTAGGAGAGTAACTTCTCCTACTTCAATCCATCCTTAAGCAAACTCAACAAACGGCATATGGTTATATCAATTGCCCTTAAAATCTATTACGCATGCCCTCAACATGTACCCTAAAGTCTAAATGGTGCATTCCACTTGACTATCCTTTTGAGGGTGCAAAGAGGTTCTAAGCTTCACCTTGGTACCTAGCCACTTTTGGGATGACTTCCAAAACTATAAAGTATATTGGGTACCTCGATCTAAAATTATAGACAAGGGTACTCCATGTAACCTTACTATCTCCTTCACATACAACTTAGCGTACTCTTTCGACAAGTAGGACACCTTGACGGGAATGAAATGAGAGAACTTAGTCATCCGGTTCACTATTACCCATATTGAGTCATGTTGCCGCCGAGTACGTGGCAAGCCTACAATAAAATCCATGTTCACATCCTCTTCCAAGTAGGAATATAAATATCTTGTGACAAGCCTCCCTGCCTTTGGTGCTCAACCTTAACTTATTTACAATTAGGACATTTGGCCACAAATTCTGCGATGTCCTTTTTACTCCCATACCACCAATAGACTTCCCGTAGGTCATATACATCATGGTGGCTCTATCAACCTCAATACCTTTCTCTGAAATTCTATGTCCCAACACTATACCTTCTTTAACCATGAAGTGACACTTCTTCCAATTAAGCACCAAGTTGCAGTCTTCACACCGTTTAAGCACTTCAGCCAAATGATCTAGACACCGATCAAAAGAGTCACCTACAACTGAAAAATCATCCATGAACACTTCAATAGTGTCCTCCACCATATAAAAAAATATCGACATCATACACCGCTGGAAGGTCGTTGGGGCATTGCATAACCCAAATGGCATCCGTTTGAAAGCAAAAGTCCCATATGGGCACGTGAAGGTGGTCTTATCTTGGTCTTCTAGAGCTATAGAGATTTGATTGTAGCCTGAATACCCATCAAGAAAACAATACCAACCCTTTCCTGCAAGTCTATCCAACATCTAGTCCATGAATGGCATAGGAAAGTGGTCATTTTCTGTCCACGCATTCAACTTCCGGTAATCCATACAAACTCTCCATCTAGTGACAGGCCTTATTGGAACAAGCTCATTTCTTTCATTTGGAACCACAGTCATACCACCTTTTTTTGGCACACACTGCACATGACATACCCAACTACTATCTGAAATGGGATAAATAACTCCTGCAACCAGCCACTTGATGATCTCCTTTTTGACTACTTCTTGCATAGGTGGATTTAGTCTTCTCTGGTGCTCGATACTGGGCTTATGATCTGGCATGAGTTAGATTTTGTGAGAGCAAATACCGGGAGGAATCCCAATGATATCCGCTATAGTCCACCCAATAGCTCGCTTGAACCTTTTCAACACAGTCACCAAGCACTCTACATGACCTGAATTCAATTCTGCCGCAATGATGACCGGCAAAGTATTCCTTTTGCCTAAGTACACATACCTCAAATGCGGTGGTAGAGCATTAAGCTCCAATTTCGGTGCCTCCACAATAGATGGTCTTGCGGGTGGGAACTCGCGATTCTTCATGTCTAATTCATACTTCTTTGGTTTGGGCCGGTATTTATACCTATCGAGTGCGGCTACCAACTCATCATACTCTTCAATGTCATCACTATCGAAGTTCATAATAACTGCTGCTAGTGCCTCAACACCTAGTCGCTTTTCAATTTGCACTTCAGTCCCAGTCTCCACTCTGTAAGTTATGGCAGATACTGTTTAGAGCTCACCACTCTACTTCATGGACCTACAAATATTGAAAGTTGCTTCTTTATTATTCAGTCTGAATTTCATATGTCCCTTTTCCATATCAACCAACGCACGCCCTGTGGCAAGAAATGGTCTCCCAAGGATGATGGGAACCACAAAATCAACCTCATAGTCAAGAATCACAAAATCTGCCAGAAAAATGAAAGACTCCACTTTCACTAGCACATCGTGGAGTACACCAATGGGCCTTTTCAAAGTTCGATCGGTCATTAGTAACCGCATTGCAGTGAGCTTTGGGTCCCCTAAACCCAACTTCTTGTAAATAGACAAGGGCATGAGGTTGATTCTAGCACCAAGATCACACAATGCCTTAGTAAAGTGTAACAACCCTATAGTACATGGGATCGTGAAAGCACTAGGGTCTTCCTACTTCTGCACAAGAGATCTTGTAGCAATAGCGCTACAATGCTACAATCTATCATCATCTTCAAAACTCACAGACTTTTTCTTTGTCATCATATCTTTCATAAACTTCGCATACCCAGGCATTTGTTCCAAGGCTTCTATCAAAGGAACATTGATAGAGAGTTTCTTCAGCATAGTAATAAACCTGCGATATTTACCATCCTTAGTCTTCTTCACTAACCTCTGTGGAAAAGGAGGTGGAGGTCTAGGTATGGGGACCACTTTTTGAGATATCTCCATTTCTTGTTCTATTGCTTTCTCAGACTCTGGACTAACCGCTATCACATCATCTTCTTTTCTAATCTCAACTTCCACCACAGACGACCTAGGTGGATCTATGGTTTGTTTACCCCCTTGAGTAGTAACTGCCAAACAATGACCATCATTCTTTGGATTTTGGATGGTGTTGCTAGGAAGAGTCCCAGGTTGACGTGGGTTCACTGCAGTAGACAACTAAGTCATCTGCTGCTCTAGATGCTTTATTGACACTGCATGGGCATCAACCTTTTGTCCAGTACCAGACAAGTCGCTTCTCATCTCCCTCACATTCTCATCAGTTGCATCAAACCTTCTCATAATCTTCTGCATCATATCTTCAATACGGTGCCATATTGCCTCCAGTTTCCCTAGCACCAAATTCCCGATTTTTAGGGGGAACATAAGGTCCAACCCGATCGTTTCTGTTTCCATAGTTTTTCCTGTTGTAGTTGTTGTCGCGATTGCAGTTCCCATCCCGGACATAGTGACCCTCTCGGTTGTAATTTCCATAGTTCCGACCTTGGTTTCCTTGACCTTGGCGCCAATTTTCCGTGTTGGATCCTTGGGCATTTGGTCGAAAACCCCCCGTCTGATCATTCACAGCATAAGCATCTTCTTCATAGTAATAATCTTCCACTGGTAGTGGAGTTCTAGTTAAATAATTCACAGCATTTACCTTTTCTGGTCCTCCGCTCACATGCTTCAATACCAACCCCAACTAGATCCTCATTTGGGCCATCTCTTCACGAATGTCATCTGTAGAGTTGTTATTTGTGCTATGAACGGCAAATGTGTTTCTCCCAGTATCTGACCTCTGAGTGCTCCATGCTTTATTGTTACGAGAGATCCTCTCCAATTTTTCAGCAATCTGTGCATATGTACAATCACCATATGAACCTCCGGCAATAGTGTCAAGTACTGCTTTATTGTTATAATCCTGTGCTCGATAGAAATACTCCTTCAGTGACTCATCATCAGTACGGTGGTTTGGGACACTTCTTACGAAGGCAGTGAATCTGTCCCACGAGCTACTCACAGACTCTCCAGGTAATGCCACAAAATTGTTGACCATATCTTTGTGATTGAGCTTCTTAGACACTGGATAATACTTTGCTTTAAACACCTTTGCTAGTTGGTCCCATGTGAAATTGAGTTATACGAAAGCTCAGTGAACCATACTGCAGCATCGCCTATCAGTGAAAGAGGGAACACTCGTAATCCAATGACATTCATATCCAAGTCTGGTCTACCTACACAACTTTTGCAAACCACCATTAGCTTGGCCAAGTGAGCATGTAGATCCTCCGATGGCGATCCTGAAAATAAGCCTCTTGCTGTAAGCATCTGCATTAAACTGCTAGTCACCACAAATGTGTGCCCTGGAGGTAGAGAAGGTAGGACAATGGGTCCATCAGAGTCTACTATATTGAAGTTGCCCCGATAGTTGTCATGTTGTTGTGGGCCTGGTGGACCATGCACTCTCACTGCATCTCCCAATAGATTTTCAGCTAGACCCCGGTTTTCCCCACCAACTACTCTTGGCTGTTGTAACTCAACTGCTTCATCTAGATTTCCTTCGATAGGATTAACTGGAAGTCCTTGATTGTTCATTCTTCGCAAAGTTCTATTCCACTCTGGATTGTACGGAGTAAGTGGTTCGCCTTGGCTTCGTGTACTTGGCATACACTAGAGTCGAAACCTGAGAGAGACAAAAACAAAGGGAAAAAGTAAAATTAGGAAATATTTGACTAACATTCAATAATGTAGTTGAAAATAAAACTAAAAGCTAGTTTCCCCGGCAGCGGCGCCAAAATTTGATACGCTCAAATTACACCTCCCTAAAGAAGTATAAGCGATCGTTATCAAGTAAATAACCCAACTTGTAGGTTGGGGTCGATCCCACGAGGAAAATGGTTTAGACTTTACTTTAACCAACAATTATATTCAATTAGCCAAAATACTTCCGGAAACAAGAAATATAAAAGGGGGGGATTTGTGAAACAAATTGTAAGAATTCAGTAAGTAATCAATAATCAAAAGTCAATTTCGGTTGTTA
Source organism: Solanum verrucosum (assembly GCF_900185275.1). NCBI lineage: Eukaryota > Viridiplantae > Streptophyta > Magnoliopsida > Solanales > Solanaceae > Solanum > Solanum verrucosum. Next base: position 864,568 of record NW_026020312.1, on the reverse strand, counting down.
TCAAGATGAGAAGATTAACTAGGGTAAACGTGTTCCCCAGAAGCTCATAACTCAGTAATCCTAATAATCGCAATCATTTCCTAGTGTATTACATGCAAAGTGATAAGTTAGGTATCTCTAAATCCTTGATGCCGCATCTAGAGAATTTCACCCCGCACCTTGATCCGGCTATGTGTGTATAATTTACTAACCCTTACCTTTACCTCATATTAGCCATCATAATCGATGTTTGGTTTAGTTATTACTTCGCACCAATCGACACTAGCCTATTAGATAGTATCACACTAAATCTATGTTGATAATTCTTTTCTTGTTGATTACCTCCTTGATCCGGCAAGTAGCAACAAGGCGAGTTCTAACGCGTGCACTCGTTAAAAAGACTTTTAAACGAAAGAATTATCAATGCATGCAAAACACTATTCAAGAATTGCTTATTTACTATTCATACTTTGTTAATCGCTCATGGTTCCCACAACCCTAATTGTGGATTTAGTTACCCATACTAGAAAGAACACAATTCATAATATTAGATGAATAAATCATGAACTTACGTAATGAGAATAATAAACCCAGAATTTCAACTTGAATTGCAAAGCCAAAATCTTTAAAACGAATGTAGGAAATCAATAATTGTTAGGGTTGCAACTTAATCTCCAAAGTCACAAGGTAAAAATAGAATAATAATGTCTAACCCCCAAAAACGAGGTTTACATGTCCTATTTATAGAAAAAAAATCCTAAATTAAAAGGGAAACAAATTAAGGAAAGTTTGTTCAGGTACGCGTCTTCAATCCACGAGACTGACTTACTGACTGTCGATGGATCTACGGTCCGTAAGTCCCTTCCGTCAGCCAAGACTTAGAAAATATTTCTGCTTCCAAAAAAATGAGCTTCTCTGAAGCAAACGACGGACTAACAGTACGGACCGTAGATCGATCTACGGTCCGTCAATCCCCTCCGTAGCTCCATACTTAGAATCTTCAAAAATCAGGTACTGGAACTCTCGCAGTATCATTCTACGGATCAACAGTACGGACACCGTGGTTCCACACTTGGTTAGATTTCCCTGATTTGTCCTCAATCCCATGCCTACTGATCTACGGTCATCACCTACGGATCGTGAATGGACTTACGGTCCGTAGATCACCTCCGTGAATACCCTGTTTCTGCATTTCTTGCAGTTGTCTCTATACTGAGCAAAGCATGATAAAAACCAATATAAAAAGGCCCTAGACACACACAACTTGTAAGTGAAATGTATTTGAAATACCGTAAACTCACAGTATATCACCATACATATATCATTTGCAGCAATTGGCACACTTATCCCTAAGTTTTATAACCATAAAAAGAATACAAATGTTATTAGTATTTATTTGGGGTAGTTGGAACATACCATATAAAAAAACAACTATTAACATATTCGGGATGATATATGGTGAGAATTGAGGCCCTGTCAGCCAATTAGGGGTATCTCTACTAACATTATTGCACTGATACATTCAACTATCAGATTGTGCCAGTGCCTTCTTCCAACTAAAAGAAACTGGTTCAACAACATCAATTTCGAGTACATGTGTAATGCTGAATATTATATGTATAACACAGAATAAGAACAAGTGTCCTCTATAGGAATAAATCCTATAAATATGGAGTAAATATAGAACTCAAGAATTGGTTACATCCTCCTAAGAAAATGTGCTTGGAAATGCTACAACTCATATATTTAACTAGGTAACCCATCATTTTTTAAGCATATGGATAACCATACTATATCTTTCTCAATTGAACCAATGTGATCCAACTGGTACAAATGCAACTTAAAATGCAAATAACATAGAAGTCTTTAAATACCTCATGGAGTGGGACGGTCGAATAAAATAAGCTCAATCTAGTCTAAATTTTGATAACTTCTGATCCTTTTCTGTAGGATGCATGTTGAAATTTTATCTACCATTAACCTTAACCATTGTAAGCATAATATGAATAGCATGATCAGGTACAAGTGGAAATTGACTTCTTAACTTTGCTCTATCGCACGATCTGGATTATGAAGGAAGGTAACATTTCCTAAATGTCCAAGCAGCCCCATAATTATAAATGTGGCACGCAAGACATTCATAAGTAAGGCTCTACTAGACACGACTTTGTAGACTCCCTAGGACTAACCGCTCTGATAACACTTCTGTCACACCCCAACCCTAGGTGAGGCAGATAAGTACCATATGAACACATGTTTTACAAGTGACCTATGATGAGAAAGTAAACTTCTATGCAGATAGATTTTACTAATGAGAAGCTTCATATACAACATATGTTGACTAGCTGAACAGATACATCTGACAAGTGCAACTATGAATAAAGATGATAGCTTTACAATGTCTACAAAGCCTCTACTGGAATCCATGATTGTCCCACTATGAAAATATGCATTGTAAAGACTCGGCAAATCCCTGAATCAAGCTGGAGATCACCAACAACCATTGGGTATCATGTGTTTCTATTGGGGAGATCTACAAGTTGAGTACATTACCTTCAGCATGAAATGGAGCATTCCCAATAAGGGACGTTATTACGAAAGAATGTACTAAATATGCATGACATAATACAACCATATGTAAAATAAGAGCTCAAGTGAAACCAAATACCAATAGATAAAGATTAGAGACCACCTCAGCTTATACTTGTGGAATAGTGTATGTTATATTATTTTCTTTACTTTTCTGTGCGTTATAATATTTATAAGACATATGATACAAATTACCAGTTGATCAGTAGTAGAATAGGATGACCCATGCTAGGCATTTTAACCCCTGGGATGTTGTCCTCATAATTCCACAAATTGGGATCGACCCATGCTAGGCTTTTACCACTGCGTTGCCACCCTTCAATACCAATTGGGATCGGCCCATGCTAGGCTTTCACCCCTGAGCTGCCGCCCTTCTATACCAATTGGGATCGACCCATGCTAGGCATTTGCCCCTGGGCTGCCAACTATAATTATACAAATTGCTTCACTTAGATTCTTTAATCTTTGAGATTACTGTTTTGATGTCAATAACTCTATTAAGATTGTTCTTTTGATGATCATAACTCTTTTGAGATTGTTCTTTCGATGATCCTAACTCTTTTGAGATTGTTGTTTTGGTGGTCATAATCATTGTTGAGATTTGGAATTATAGACCAGTCGTAGAAGACATATGAATATGGTCTTACGATAATAACAATTACATGAACGTGTAATACTTAGAAGCTTATATGACTCAGTAAGCATTTTGACATCTCAAATTGAAGAACATATTAAGTAAAGACATTTAACATTCAGCCAAGAGATTTGAACTCTATAAGATAGTCAAATTCTCACTAAGTAATATCAAATACAAGGTGTTCATGAACGTGGAACTAAGGGGGAACTTGGGAAGATTCAACTTAAGGACGAATACATATTCCAACTAAGTACTTATAAAATGTACAATAGAGCAAGTAGGGATCTTGTGAGGTAACATTATAATTTAACACAATGGGAGTAATAACCAATAAAGGGAACATATGAACATATGAAAGGATGACATTTATGGTCGAATAGACAGTTTAAGTAAGTTGATATGGGCAGATTGTATATCCAACATATAAACATATGTACCATGTGTAATCTATGATCATTTTGATTTATGTAATGGGATTACGTGCCAAGGATACTTTGACGATGAAACAAGTTTAAACCTTGCATGCATTAACTTGATAGAGTAAGCACGTACATTTAGTAAAAATAAACTCATATTAGAGTACTCACTTCAATGCTCTAGGGAGTAGGAACTGCAACTATGGATCAGTCACTACCAAGGGCACTTACAAAGCTTACTTTGTAATACAAGTGTGGATTCATGCCAAAGAAATAGGAAATCGAATAGCCTTACATAGCTCAATTCCCAATTTGTATAGATTACGAAGTGTCAACCTGTCCTTTAATGTCATAGTCTTCATCTACAACAACCAATCATTAAGGCAAATATTAGCAGCTTACCAACCAACTCGGGATATTTCAACTCATCAAAATAGTAACCAGGCAGCCAACCCATAATCCTTCTAATTGATTGTTTTCTTTCACAAATTCTGTCCGTTATAGTTATTTACACGAAACAACCTTCCCATGGATTGGGCAGTGAGCTTACCAAAACCTTAATCTAATGATGCATCACCAAAGCTTATAAATCTGCCCCTACAGCTTTCCGCAATCATTCTCTAAGTACAATAGTAGTCCTCAACACTCAAATATAATCAAAAGACTTGAATTTATTGTGTCCAATCACCATCCCTCGAGTTGCAATAAACAAGTAAGTCTAGAATTCTCAATAAACTAATAATTAGAGGTTGTGGCAGTGCCCTTACCTTGGCTATCCAAATCTGTTATTCTCCTTCAATTACTGTTTTTGTAACCTTTTCTTAATCATTAGAAAAGAGTGGCAGAACCTTGGTTGCCAACATATATAGCTATCTGTAGTTCACTCCCCTTGAAGAATTGTCCAATATACTTGAAAGAATAAACGAGAGAAGGTGATCTTGTGGCTTCTTTGGAAGAAAGAAGATGAAAATTTGTTAGAACCCTAGTGAGAATATTTGGTGGTTGTTAATCTTGACAGAGAGAAATATATGAACTTGGGAGCTTAAAATTTGGATAAGAGGAAAATGAGATATTTGTATAAGATTTTTGGCCTTAATAGGTTCTTTTTTTTCCCATCTATATTCAGAGTTAATCATTTAAGTTAATCCTTTGTTTCTAAATTCTATGAATTTTATACAGTTTTATGTTTTGTATGTTTGAATTGGTTTTTCGCTTTACTAAGCCAGGATGAGGGTTTGCATGGGGACAAGAAATGGTACTCGAGTGCCGGCCACCTCCAGGGTGTAGGCTCGAGTCGTGACAAACTTGGTATCATAGCATTGAGTTCAAGAGTCCTAGGGTGTCTATGAAGCCTTGTCTATAGAGTCCTAGTTATTTGTGTGAAGTGAGCCATATCTATAAGTAGGAGGCTGCAACATTTAGAAATTATGTCACTTCTTTCATACTCTTAATCGTGCAATAGAGCTATGTCATAGAGATTTATTCATACTCATGAGTTTCTCAGATTCATTCGATTACCCGTTATACTAGAGGTGGTTGAAAAGAAAAGTTAGTCCTTTATCGATGAGTTGCTCTTAAAAAGAGTTTTGAGGAAGTCATCAGACTCCAGAGGGGCTTGAGAGAAGCCCGTGAGTGAGTTAAGTTTTGAGTTTCAGAGAAATGCCCTCATGTTTATATGAATCGTGCCTTTTAGCTAAAAGCGAGTTATACACTCTTCCATAAACCCTATTCAGTTGAGACCTTTAAGAGGATGGTATGTTTAGAACTTGGGTAGTATTTTTGCCCTAAAAGATAGTATCAATTACGAGATTATGAGCAGTAGTAGTCAAAATGCCCAGATTTAGAGGAAAGTATGTAGAGGTTGAGTAATCTAAGGAAAGGATATGGTGATAAGGAAGATTATGTAATTGAAATCATGCACCCATTTGGTTATAAGTGATGAGTTCCTTTATGAGTGGAATAAGGAATAAAAATGTTGTAGAGAGTTCTAGATTGAAGGAAGATGTAACACCCCAGAAACTAGTAGGCTAATCTAGAGCTTGACGGGAGAGTTAGAGTAGTGAATAACTCCCCTACTTAAAATGAAGAGTTTAGGGTAAGAATATCAAGGTACAACCCCTCAAGGACCCTTCCTTGAGAAGTCCCTAAATTATGCACCAAAAAAGTGACCCACGAAAGGGACCCATGCTCTGTAGGGGGATCCATGCCCCGTGGGTGAGGGGTCATGTTGAGGGTCACAAAACAGGCCACAGACCACCACCCACGGTTGACCAGCATCCCCTGTGGGTCCACCCACGGCCCCAGGGGCGTGATCTCGTGTGTGAGGCAGTGTTGGTCTTAGACGGTTAAGTGAAGACTTAATGGAAATTTACATAATTAATTAGCGGTTAAGTGGTGTAGTTTTAGCTTTACTTAGACCACCTATATTAACACTTTATAGCTCTAAATTCATTGATCCTAGTCATTATTTCAACTCACCAAAAGAACCCAATTCTCTCCAAGAAATCCCCTCTCTAGAAAGAAGAAGAAGAAAAAGAAGAAAAAGAAGAAGAAGAAGAAGAAGAAGAAGAATCAAGCTAGGTCAAATTCCTCCAATATTCAAATCTTTATGAGGGCTTTTTATCAAAGGTATGATAGCTTATTCATACATGGATTCCTCCAACAATGGAGCCCCCTATAATTGCCCCAATTTGGTGGAGAATTCCCCAATTCAATTTAGGGTTTCTTCAATGTTGTAGGTTATGATGTATGTTGATCCAATTGAGTGGATATTGATTGTTTATGATAGAATTAGTATTGAATCATGATACTATAATGAAATTACATGTTTTATATGTCTAACCCTAGTCTAATTGATGAAATTGAAGTAATGTAGGTTTATGCCTTAAGAAGGGAAATTGGGGATTTAGAGAGAATCTTCTAAGGTTGATGATATATGTAGTGATTGCTTGAGAGTAAAATCATGTATAAATGAATTGAAATATATTAAAGTATAGATGATGGGTCATGATTAGTAATGCTTGAGATTTAGCCTTTATGATGATATATGACTAGAATTTCTTATGAATGAAGCATGTGACTAGAATGCCTTGTGATCTAGGTGTGTATGATGATTGTATGAAGAAAAGAGTTGAGAGTAATGCTTGTAGTCATCAATGTTGATTACTAGGGTTTTGAAAGTAAAATCCATTATGATGAATTATGTATGTTAAGGCATTAAGAGTGAAGCTTATATGATAATGGTAGACTACTAGATAGAATTGTTGTGGAAGAACTTTACCCACATAATCTACCTTATGAATGTTTGAATATATGACGTGATAGAATCACTTGAGCTATAATGATATCCATGTCTAATGGTGGAATTCTAGATATGATGATAAAAGAAGAGTTTAGAAACCTCAAGGAGGTAAATTATGAGATTGTGCATGTTCTTATAGAACCTATGTATATGCTTAAGGAACACTTTGAGAGTGAAGTGTCTATGATTATGATGTAGTTTTTGTGTTGTTGAAAGGATATTCTCACACACACCTATGCATGAATATGATAGGAGATGAAGGGTTCTCTTACATAGAATGATTCCAGGTTGAAAGGATTGCTCACCTAAAATGAATCAAAGCATGTTTAGTTATGTTAGCTTGAAGTAGCGTTATGAAATCCCTTCATGTATAGCTTTCCTTGGTAATCTCATGGTAGTCTTTGATTGAGAAATCATATTCTTCCTTAGGGTAGCTTGCACTAGCATCATAGAATGTTTGCATGCTAGCATGACTTGGTTAGACCAAACCATTTCATTGGTTGCTAAGATGGAGCAATAGTACCCTTCCTTGAATAGTTTGGACTTGCATGATAGTATGCTTTCCATGGTAGCTTGGTCTAGCCTAGTATGGTGCTATTTCTTGGTAGCCTAGAAATGATAAATAGTAATCATTTATGTATGATAGCGTAAAGTGGTACTTAGTATGGGTGTGATTATGGGGTCTTATCCATACATTGCACAAGTATGACTTGAAGCTACTTATGAAGCATTTATCTTATATGTTGTATGCTTAGCTTGTATTATTGCTATAGTTGCCTTCCTTGATATTTTGGACTAAAGGTGAAGATTCCCTTCTCTATGAGAAGTGAGCTAAGGATTAGATCCAAATAAGGTAAGTATGATTATGATGCCATAAAATTGATACTTAGTATGTGTGAGGTTATGGGGTCTTATTCATGCTTTGCACAAGTATGCTTTGAGGTTACTTGAGAAGTAGTTCTCTTATGTTATGAGTTATAAGGATTTACTATGCTTACGAACATGATGTATTTCTTATGCTTATGGATCATGCATTATGTTGACTAATGCTTATATTATGTCTATGTTGAAGATAATGCTTTGTAATATGTTGTTATGCTCTTATGGTATTATGCTACCTATCATACTTAGTACATTTTGTACTAACGCATAGTTTTGCTTACATTCTTATCAAATGTATGGTCCAAAGATATTGAGTTCCATCCTTGTGGTTAGTTGAAGACTTGGTGAGTCCTCATAGCATCGAGGATTTGATAACCTTTCCTATTTATGCCTTTCTTTTATGTTTAGACTTTTGTATGCGCTGCGTCCGTAAGACTTTCATGTATTAGATGGTTTGAGACAATGTTAAAGACTTTCGCTTCATTTTATAAGATTTCAATTGTTATGAAAAATGTTTTTAAAATTTCTGTACTTTTCTATTATCTTATGTTATTATATGCTAAGTGGCTTACATGGAAATCCTTCAAGGTTCTATGTACCATGTTACATCTAGGGTGTACCCCTAGGTCGTGACAGAATATGAAGAGTTACTAGTCATGATGAGATAGGGTATAATTTTTTAACCAGAATAGAGTTGATGTCAATGTGCCATCGTGTTAGAGAAAACTAAATTCATATGTTGAATAATCGAGCAGAGTATTCATGAGGTGGTAAACCCAACCTAAGCTTATGAATTTTCAAGGGGAAAACCCCATGGTATTCAGAGAATGATACAACTATTTCAGAGATAATGCGCAGTAAGTGAGTAAGTAGTACTTATGTTGCGAAGTCGAATATGATGGTAATTTGTGTGTATGGAGACTAAGAGGTAAGGATTCACTACTTTCATAAGGTCCTAGTGGATGAGTGTTTCTAAATTGTATCGAGTAGTTGTAAGTTAGTATAGTAAGCGAGCAATCATATTAGATAGTTTGGTAGTCATGAGATAAGCTTCTCCCGAGTGTTAGATTAAAAGAGGATGTATACTAGTTAGAAATGTTGGAATAAGTCCATAGCCTGCAAGTGTTAGCTTTAGACCTAAGTGGGAGATGATAAGATTGGAAATCAATTCAAGTGTTGAGAATAAGATAGTAATGAGTTCAAAAGAGTATGGGAGATATCTTTTCAGGGGTCCTTTTAGTAACAGAGTAATGTTATAAGGAGAGGGTTAATGATCCTATCGTGATAACGATTGTGTGATAACTCTGTTAAAGGTTATAAATGTGGAGGATGAAGAGAATGAGGTTTTACTATGATAAATAGCTAAATGAGAGCCCTTAGTTGGTTCCGAATAGTAATGCTGGGAAATTCTAGTTGGTATGACAGATGATAAGAATAACCCTGTTCCATACTCAGTGCAGCTGTCATTCGAGGGTGAATGATCCCAAACGAGACCCAAGAATTTTTTGAACTAAGACCTGAACCATCCTTCGTTGTGGGTAGAATTTTACCAAGCAATTTAAATTTTCTTAAGTGTTAAGGCCACTAGATATAGCACCTCAAGTTTCAAAAAGAATTAAAGAGAATTCATTCAAATCATTCCTTAGTTCTTTGAAGTTTTGGGTCAACATCAAATAACCATAACCTTCAGTACATGATGATTTAGGAGGACCATAAGATATCAAATGAAAGATCTTTGAGTCCTCTTTCCAACGCCACCGAGTTTGCTAATTTTTTATTTCAGATGAGGGTGATATGCTTGTTTGAAGTCGGGCAGCCCAATTATGGAAAGCTATCCAAAAATATGAGGGGTATTTTGGTCATTTCCTTACCCAATCGGATTTAAGTGAATTTAGTAATGTTTTAGGAGTCTAAACTGATTAGAATTATTTTCATTCTTCCACAAAAGCGTTTAGGGTTTTAGAGAAAAGATTCAAGAGGAGAAAAAGTTCAAAGTTTCAATCATTCGTTCAAAAATTAAAGATTTTGCCAAGAAAGTAGTTCATTGAGGTATGTAAGATTCCATAGTGTTGGGTTTTTTCACCCTAGGGGTGGCAAATAGGTGATTTGGATGGATTGAGTGAAAAATGGATTGGATATCTTAAAGCCAAAAAATATAGATTTGATCAAGTATGGTTTGGGTAAAATGGTTGTAACCCACTTTAATCTCTTAAACCCAAAAAATATAAAATCAAAGCTAAGTTGTTAATACCTCAACCCCTAACAACCCACCCCTGAACCCCCCACCCCAAAAAAAAATTTAAAAACTTTTTGTAAAAAGAAAATCGACAACCCCTACCCCCATCCCGCCAGCCCCACGTACCCCTACCACCAAAAATAATTTTAAAAAACATTTTTTTGGTTAAATAAAATAATTCTTTTAATTTTTTTTTGGTTTTTGCCAACCTTACCTACCACCCCGCCACTCCCTCCCCCCTCCCTTTGAAAAAATAAAAATTTTAATTTTTTTTGAATAATTCTTTTTGCCAACCCTACCCGTACCCTTCACCCCGCCACCCGCTAGCCCTACCCCTACCCCACCCTGGGTCCCCCCATCTTCCATCCAACCTACCCCTAATTTTTTTTGTTTTTCCAAGAAAGAAAAATTTACCCCTCTGCCACCCCCTCCCTCCAGGCACCCCAACTCCCCCCTCAGGCACCCACACCCCACCCACCCTCCAATTTATTTGAAACATAAATTAATTATTTTCAAAATAAAAAATTAATATTATAATTTTTTTATTTTTTAGCACAGTTTATAATTTTGAGTAGAAGTGAGAAGTGAGTGATCTATTATGGGTCTATATGGATCCCATATTTTACCCGTATTGACCATATTTGTAGGAGCTCTTAAAATATCTTCAAGCCTATATTTACCCATTTAAAATATGAGTGATCCATGTCATTAAATATGGATAAAATGGACTCATTTCATTAATATTGGCTGAAATTGACACCCTATTTCACCCACACTCCAATCATGAGATTCTTTTGCGAATCTATCCATAAATATTCAGCAATTTAATTTCATGATGAGTTCCTGATAATTGTTCTTGATGTTTCCTTATCGATTAAGTTTTGATGTAAGATTCTACTTGGGTCAACTTCAAATGACCATATCTCATAGAATATAAAGAATTACGTGAGTCATAACCTCTCAAATTAAAGATATTTGAATCCACTTTACAACGCAACCAATTTCGGGCCAATGCAATTTCTGGGTAAAGATTTATAACAATTTTAGTAACATGATACAACGTTGTTACGAATTAGCCGACGTGAAGATATTAAAAAGGGTCATTTTTGTTTTTTTACGTCCAATAAAACCCTAAACGAATTTCTTGACTAATAAAAGGCTCAAAAAAATCAGATTTTCATCTTTTAATCCATCATTCTCTTCTCTCTCAAACCCGAGGGAAAAACCCTAAGGAAAAATCAAAGTAGAAGACTCATTCAAGATTCAATCTTTTCCAAGATTATTTTTCAAGGTAAGTTTTTCTCAAAGAATTCTACTCTTTTCAACTCAACATACAATTATAAATCACTGATGAAAATCATAATTCTTGTAACGCCCCTCAAAATGAAGTAGGAAGAACTAGAGCTTCACATATGTTTTGATGGAGTACCGAGTCGTGTTTAAAAGAGTTTCATGAGTCAACGTCAAGGCACGTGATAGACTCTATGTTAAAAAGGTGTTTTTAAATGATGGTTTAAGGAAGAGGCATCTGCCAAACCAAGGGGACAAGGCTTGCTCAACCTTGGCCAAGCTACTGCCCCATGACCACGGACCACTTCACGACCAGTAGTGATGACCACGGCTAGTAAAAGTGGCCGTGAAGGTCGGTAGGTGGCAAAGCTTGCAAGCCCATTTAGCCAGGCCACTGCCTCCAAGTTCACGAGCATCACCACGACTCGTGGGGTTGACCACGGATCGTGGGAGCTTCCGTGAACATGACTTGGCCTTGGAGGGCTTCGCAAGTGAGGGAGGTTCACTGCCTCAAGGACCACAGGCACCACCATGAGCCGTGGTGCCCCTCACAACCCGTTTAGTTGGGCGTGGTTCCTGACGGGCTGCCTCAAAAGAAGGGTTTTTAAGTAATTTCATTTTAATTGTTTATTATTTTGTGTTGATTTTAAATGGTTTATATGATAAATATATAAGGTTTTAAGTCTTTTAACAAGTCATTTACTCTCTTTTCCCAAATCAAATCCCAAAGTTCTTCTCTCTCAACTCTAGGAAGAAAGAGAAGTGGAAACCTAGGGTTTTAGATTTCAAGCCTTCTTCATCAAATTTTTGTGGGATTCATCAAGTCTAAGGTATGGTGACCATTGATCCTTGATTATCCTTTCTTTCAAGTCGTCTATTCAAAAGGGTTTCAAAAGTCTTCAAAGAACAAAAAGCCTTATTTCTATTCTAAGCATGGGTTTATTGATAAATTATTTTCAAAAGCATTATATTGGTGAATTAAAGTAGAATTGATGATTTTATATGAAATTTCTTCAAGAATCCATGTTTTAACTAAAACCCTAAATTTGCTATGAAGTGGGTCTATTTCTATAAATTCAAAGTTTGATGGAATTATGTGTAAAGTGAATTGTATTGATATCTCTTGTGTTGTTTAAATGTTTATTTATGATTAATTGTTGATAATGGATGAATTAAGGGTGGTAAGCCTTATGGGTGAAGTATTGATGGTTTTGGCTATGGCTTTGGATTATGGTAAGAAAGCTTGAACTCTCTTTATGGAATTGATTGTTGTTGGTAGGTTGAATCCACCTTTGGTGGAAGTGTTATATCTTATTCTTGTGTGGTATTATTGGGAATTGAGGCCATGAAGGGCAATATATGAGTGTTATTATAATGCTGTATTTTTATACATATATGAGGCTATATGTAAAGTCATATATGAAGCTATATGTAAAGTTTGTGTGAAGCTATAATGTGAAGATATTCTAATGGTATTAATGTCATAAGGTATAAAGTGTTATTATGCTAATGTGGAAGCATGTCTCTCTTGAAATGGTGATATGTGGTGATGATGGACTATGATGAGTTTTCATAAGATGACGTTGTACAATCATATGCTAGACTTGAGTATCTTGTGTTGTATCATGGAAGCTTGATTATATATAAGAATGTTTGGTTGGGCTATGACTTAGTAATGGAGATCTTCCTATAAATGCTAAAAGAGGAATTCTAGGCCAAGACTTGAATTGGTAGGCTTAAGCATAGTGCCTTTTTATGAATCTAGCTTTCCTAAGAAAATGTATAACCTTGAAGGATGGGCCTTAGGGCGATGTTCCCTTCTTGAGTGAAATGATAGACTTAGAGACGGATGGAGCCGGAACGGCATGAAAATCCTTATCTAAGAAAGTCAAATGAGTTATCCTTATGAACCTAGATTGGCTATGACTAAGAAATGGGGTCTTTCTTGGGAAGAGGTACTATGAGTTGGTTAAACTAGAAAAGGAACCCTCTCTAGTACATATGTGATTGAATACTCTATGGAAACCAAGGCTAAGCACCAAGTGGATATGGTTAGGATGGTGGCCTAGTTGAGCATGAGATTAGGCACAATGAACATCCTTGGACATCTCTTCAACCATGTGCCAACATGGGTTGCTTTTAGTGCTACCCTTGACAAGTAGAACAACCTCCACAGAGTAGGATAGACTCCGAATTCCATACCTTGCTAGTGTGGTCTATGTCGGTTAAGGCCTATTTCCATCATGTGGGATGTCCTCTCTAGTATTGGATAGGTTCTAAAACGTGTAGGTAGTAGTATGGGATGCTATCTACAGATGGCACGAGTAGGCTTAAACGATGCTAAAGTGAGTTCCCTAAGCCTTAGGGCTATTATGTGATTGTCCCCTATATGCTTGTGTGTCTATTAAATGGTTTTTATAAAGAATGTTGACTTAGTGTGTTATAATGTAATGATAAAAACCTTGTCCATGGTAACTCTTAGGAACAATTAGGTGTATATGAAGAGGTTGTATGGGCGGTCACTTCATTATTCACTTAAGTGTGGCTTAGGGTGACTTGAGATAGAGGCTTAAATGGTAATGAAGGAATTACTTTACTATCTTGTTTAAGTATTGTGCACTTGAATTAATTGAGTTGTAAATGATGTGAATATGGTCTTAATTGTGAATGATGACTTGAAATGTGGGTTTATGCTTGTGGTGTAAAGGTTTGTTAAAGAAGGTCTTAAAAGGATACATTCCTTGTAAATGTCCGATGTGCATGTTTTTTTGCATGGTCATCATACTTAGTACTTATTGTACTAACTCCATATTTCTCTATTGTTATAAGTGTAGGTGGTGGGAAGTGAGGAGATCTTTTGAGGAAGCTTGGGATATTGACTCTTTTCAAGAAGTTTGGTATGTCCTCATATATTCGAGGACATAGTTGTTATCTTTCTAGTATTTCCACTTAGACATTGTATAAGACTTATTTTTTTCTATTGATGTAAAGGGTCGTGTCCCTAAAATGTTCTATTCGTGTCTAAGATGGTAAATGAGACTTAGAATTTCTACTTCTTTACATTTGAAAGACTTTATGAGTATTATGGATTTTTATTAAAAAATGTTTTTATTCTTTACGTTTTTTTTATTACCGAATGCGATGAATTAATGATAAGGCTTGTATAAGACCTCCGAGAGGTCAAATACGCATGTGAAGGCCAGGGGGTGCTCCCGGGTCGTTACAATTCTTGGCCACAGAGATTTCAAGAAACTAATCCAAGAATCTCAAGAAAGCTTTTTCTTGATCGTTTACCTTCAAGCTAGGATTTCAAGGGTTCTAATCAAGTTCTTCTAGGTATGTAAGACTATCACAGTGTTGGACTAGTTCGTCCTCATGCCCTACATAATCTTTCAAATCAGTAAAAGAGAAATCTAGGATTTAACCCCTAGATTTGAGTATTGTTGAGATAATTTGATTTGAGTTCTTGAGTTCATGGTTCTTTTAAAAATTATATTCCTAATTATTGGGTTTCTGTATTTTTATTGAGATTCTTGAGTTGATTTGTTCTTGTCTATAATTCAGCATGAATCCTATTTTGAGTTATAAATCTTGAGAAGTTTTTCAAAGCCAACACTTGCGTTCTTAAATAGAGATTTGAAGAATTAAATATGAGAATGAGAAAAGTTGTATACATGAGTCCATATTTTTATGTCTAACCTTGAGTCAAATCATTCAAGCCCATATATTCTGCATGAGTATTTAGTTCCTAACCTTTTGAAATTATATACTAAAATGTGGGACGAACATGTCACCCATGAAGGTCCTTGAGTTGAGTTGTTCATGCCCATAATTTCACATGAACCCTACGAGTCGAGTAATCTTGAGATTAGTTGTAACGACCCTAAAAGTGAACTAGTGAAAGCAGAGCCTCATATGTGTGTGTTTGAGTTTTGTGTGAGGTTTCATGTTGTTGTATGTTGTCTCGGGCTTTGGTTGAGGGGTTTAGGTGTCCAACGTCAAGGTATGACTCCCCATGAACCACCCTAGGGGTCCTTGAGGAGGACCCTAAGACTAACCCCTAATACCCCTTGAAACCAAAGGAGTCACAAAAGTGTGGTGATCTACGAATAGGGTTCACGCCCCGTAGGTGCATCCACGGTTCGTTGATGGCCTCTGTAGGTCAAACCCTGTAGAAGCCTTGAAGACCGAGCCCCAGCCACAAACCACGGATAGAAAGGCTGGTCTGTGGACCCATCTACTGTCCGTGGATTAGGTCTGTGGTCCTCAGCTGTGCAATCTGGTTTGGAAATGGATTGGGGAAGGTTCATTTGGTAAATTCATGTTAAGTCTTGTTTGGTTAGGGGACGGTTATTTTAAGTATTTTATGGTATTTTAAGAGTATTAAAACATTAAAACCCTATTTTAGATTTCATTATTCAAATTCCCCAAATCAAAACCCCTCCCCCCCTAAAGTCTTCTCTCTAGAAACTCCATTGGAGATCAAGTTCAAGCTAGGGTTGGGAATTCCAAGGTATTTCTTCTTCAACTTTCATGGGGAATCAATAACAAGGTATGGTAGTCTTGATCCTTGACTAGTTTTTCATTCCAGGAGCCAATTCAAAGGTGATTTTAAATCATGAAAATCTAGGATGAAAAATATTTTTAAATGATTTCAAATGACAAATTATGATTGTATTGGTGTTTAATTGATGATTTAGGATGAAAAATACTCGATGAACCCATGATTTCTCTCAATTCCTAAATTGTGTCTTATAAAGTGTGTTTGTTGATTACGAATGAATGTTGATGGATTTATGCCTAGATTGATTTAGATTGTTGAATTGTATCATTATCTATGCCTAATTATGGTGAATTGTTGGTGAATTGAGGATTTGTGATCATAGCCTTGAAGGGGCAAGTTAGACGTAATTTCATGTTAAAGTTGAATTGTGCTTGAATTGTTGATCCTCTTGAAAGGTGGAGGTGTTTACTTACTATGTACATTGTGATCATGTCCTTGAAGGCATAGTGTGAGGAATTGAAGTATTATCATGATGTTGTATATATGAATGTGATTTGCAGGATGTACATGAAGTTTCAATAAATGAATGATGCTCATGTCTAGAAGTTAATTGTGTTAGGATTGGAGGTTGTCTATCTATTAACACCCTTGAATGATGAATGAATGAGGTTCAATGGTAAATGTTAATGATGAAGTACTTTTTGAAAGGCTATTCTCAAGTGTACTCTAATGAATGCTAATGATCTGTTGATTGAAAGCATATTCTCGATCTTGCACTAATGAACAATAATGGGATTCTTAGATGAAAGGCTATTTTCATCTTTGAATCTATGAGCTATCCAATGAATGAATGATGGGTTTGAGATGGTGTACAACCCGGAAAATGATAGGATGAACTAGTGCCTTGACGTTTGGGTTAGTATGACTTTAGGTGAATGTGAGGGCTGTTTTGGGACGTATTTGAGCAAGGTAGAGGCCTAGGGTGCAATCAAGGGCTTAGGCTAGCAATATAAAGTGGAAGAAACCTTGTTCACCTAAGGGCCTTTATGCGATGGGCAGCCTTTGTCGCCCAATGGGATGGGCGAGTCGCCCAATGACTCCCCACCTCACCTAGGAGAGTACCCACTTAGTGAGCCTACTGGAAAATTGGGCGAACCAAGTGTGCTTTTGGCGAATCGCCTAGTGCACTTGGCAAACCCAAGGTTCCAAAGGGCAAACTAGGTGCATGATCGTCAACTAGCTTGGCGTGTCGCCCTTCTCCCCTCCTATCGCCCACTGACCAGTCCACTTAGTGAGCTCATTGGAACAAATGACGGACCAAGGGTGCACTTGGCGACCCAAGTGTCCAATGGGCAAGGGCAGGAATTTTAAGTCAAGACTTTGAGGGTCCTGAGTTCTTTTCCAAAATTTACCCTACACTATTCCATTCTTTTCCTAGCAACTATATGTAACACCTCGTATCCAAAAAATAGAGATTTGAGATTTCTGGTGTTACAGGTGGCACTCATGGACACCATCCACGGACCGTAGATGGACTCACGGTCCGTCCTGCAGGTCCGTGGTTCGTGACAGAAAACTTCCCCAGAACTCAGTAAGAAAATTTGGCCAAGTCCCGACTCACGGACAGACCCACGGTCCGTGATCTGTGTCCGTGGATCGAGACTTCCCTTACCCAGCCTATGACACAAACTACGGTCGACCAGCACAGACCGTCATTCGATCCACGGTCCGTAGGTCTGACCATAGATAAGGGTCAGCAGCTAGTTAGCTGAAAAATATTGATGGGTCAACTTCAGATGGTCATAACTCTTAGCATAAAATAAATTATGTGTACCATGACCTATGGTTAGATAGATAATTGAATTATCTTTCCAACGCCACCGTGTTTGATAAATTCCAACCTCCGAGTAAAACGTTATGCTTATTTTAGTGAAGCCCTGTCGGGCAGACTCGATCGACGGACCCAATCTACGGACCGTCGATTGAATGACGTCCCGTCAATCCATTCCATCAGTCACTCCGACAGCAGTTAATTCAGGGGTCTTTTGGTCTTTTCCTATTTCATTTAACCCTTAAGATACGTCGTTTAGACCCTAAATCATGAGGTTTTAATCAGTTTAAGCCTAGAAACATAACTAGAACTTACCTTAGTCAAAATCATTAATCAAACTTAGAAAATTAGAAGCAAGAGAGGAGAAAAAGGTCAAGAACCATAGTTCAAGAATGCAACGAGGTTCCTTCAGTTCCAGCCGCGAAATTGAAAGATTTCTCCGTGGAATTCGTCACCAGGTATGTAAAATTTCACTAGTGGGTTCCTTTCGCCCATTAGGTCCTTAGAATTCAATCAGATTCTTGATTCCATAATTATGAATAGACCTAGTGTTTCTAGAATTTGAACATATCATCATGAATTAATTATTTAAATGTTCCAAATCAGATTATCATGTTATTACTCAGTTTATCGCATGAATTTCAGAACCCTAGCTATGTATTTCTTTAGTTCTTGAATTACACATGCTAGGTCAGATATTTCAGTATTCAATTATACATGCCTCAGTTTATGAATGCATCATTATCAGATTAATTGTTGCATTCTCAGTTTGCATGTTCAGTTTTAGCTATCCAGTAACTTACGGAAATTCAGTCATAATGTATTAATTACTTAATTCATTGGGAGTAGCATAATACCGAGTTGGACTAGGGTTCAACGTACCCATATAGTCCCAGAACTACGAGCCACGTAGGTGTAAGTCCCCTCTGTGGGCAACATCAGTTTAGTGATCACGCCAGCATGCCTCTATACCTCTGGCAGGGTATATTGGGTCCTCTCGATGGGGCGTATACATCGGACTCCACATTTAGCTCATGTGGTTTTATGTCGGTTATTAGTAGCTCTCACAGTTCAGTTAGACTCTTTTGCATTGACCATATTTCAGTACAGTCAGTATTTAGTCTCAGCATGTTATAAATTTGGTCATTGCATCAGTTAGCTCAGTATTCAGTATTTTCAGTATCTATATCATGTTCAGATTATCTCATTACTTCATTGCTTTGTTCAGTTATATGTTATTTCAGCTTTACTCTATCCTGCATGCTCAGTACCCTTCAAGTACTGACGCATACGTGCACTACATCTTTTCGTGATGTAGGTTCAGGTTCTCAGCATCCAGATCACGCTTAGATCGATTCTCAATCTTCAGTTCAACAACATCAGTGGTGAGTCCTCATTCTTCGAGGACTAGTGACATGTTTATCTTTATCGCTTTTACTCTTTAGTTTCAGTTTTTCTAGATCTAGTTGGGGCATGTCCCAACATTTCTAGTCAGTTTAGAGGCTTAATTCAGACATAGTTAGATTCAGCTTAGTATTTTGAGTTTGATATTTCTTTTGTATTAAACTCTCAGATTTGATATATCTCAGTTATAGTTTATGAGTATTCCCCATCTTTTTCATTTTATTTATGATTTAGCTTCCGCATCAATTTATTATCTTTAGTATGCTCATGATCATGCCAGCAGGGTTAGCTTGGGATCACTTGTGATCCTAGGTCCCGTGTCCGCGTCTCGGGGCGTGACACTATATATCACTCTAAGACCTAAATTCCTTCATTTTAAGTCATTCCAATTAGAATCAAAAGAAAGTCTTCGTCTCTTGATAGTTCTCTCTCTATCTCAAGGAAGAAGAAGAAGAGGTGAATGCTAGGGTTTGGTGATTTCAAGGTGGTTCTTCCTCAAATTTCTTGGAGAATCTTTGTAAAGGTATGGTGGAATTGATCCTTGTCAAAATTTCCATTCAAGGAGCCAAATCCAAATTGATTTCAAAGTATGAAAAATGTAGGGTTTTACTCAATCTCATAGGCTCTTTCACCATACGACTTCAAATGGTTTCTAATGGCATATATGGATTGTGTTGATGTTTAATTGATGTTTTATGATGAAAATACTCCATGAACCCATGATTTTCTTTCAACTCCTAAAATGTACTTTTATGAAGTGGGTTTTGATGATTATGAAGGTTTATAAATGAAAGTTGTCTAAAATGCTTTGGGATATTGATTTGCACCATTATGTATGTTTTGGTTATAGTAAATTGAAGGTTTTTTGATGACTTTTTAGCATGGCCTTGAAATTGTAAGTTATGGTTATATTACTTGTGAAATAGAATTGTGTTTGAATTGTTGATCCACTTGAAAGGTGGAGATTTTTACCTACTATGCATATTGTGATTATGGCCTCGAAGGCATAGTGTGAGTAATTGAAGTATGTTCATAATGTTGTATATATGAATGTGGTGTGAAGCACATGTGTGGTCCAAATGAATGAAAGATGATCATGTTTAGAAACTACTTGTGTTAGGATTGAATCTTATCTCTCTATTAACACTTGTGAATGAAGGTCATTATGTGAAAGGCTTTCCTCACATACACACATACACACTTGAATAAAGGAATAAAGGAATGGAGTTTATATTAATGTCAATGAAGAGGGGTTAATTGAAAAGCTATTCTCAATTTTACTCTAATGAATGAATGTGGGGTTCGAGATGGATACTCAACCGTGAGTTGAGGTTGGGTGTCTAGTAGCAATCAATATATCCCTTCCTAATGAATGAATGTGGGATTCTAGATGGATGCTCATCCGAGGGTTGAGGCAGAGTGTCTGGTAGCAATCTCAATATTCCTTTTTGAGCTTTCCAATTAATGAATGAATGTTGGGTTTGAGATGGGTACTTATCCAAGAGTGAGGCAGGGTATCTAGTGGCAATTTTTTATCCCATAATAATGAATGAAAGTAATGATTGTCAAATACTTTGTGGGGAATAATGCTAAGCACCGAGTGGATATGGATTGGGATGGATTCTCAACCGGGAGTTGAGGTGGAGTATCTAGTAGCAATCCCTTAAAATGGATGCTCGTCCGGGAGTTGAGGCGGGGTATCTAGTAGCAATCTCCCTATCCCATAACTATGTACCCACATAGGTCTATAGCTAGTGGATCGACTTAAGCTAGAAAGAATTGCCCTACCTTAGGCAAGTAGGGA
Organism: Solanum verrucosum; assembly: GCF_900185275.1. NCBI lineage: Eukaryota > Viridiplantae > Streptophyta > Magnoliopsida > Solanales > Solanaceae > Solanum > Solanum verrucosum. The sequence continues at coordinate 843,695 of NW_026020312.1, read as the reverse complement.
TCCCTTATCAGGTGAGGGTGATACCGAGATTCCATGAATTGCTCACGTGGTCTATGTCAGTTAGGCTTACCCCTACAAATAATGTTAGTGAAACTATGGATTCTAAAGAATGCACTAATTAGTGTGGGTGGTGGTATGGGGCGCAATCTATGCATTGCACAAGTAGGCTTTTAGAGGAGTCATGTTGTGTTCTTTTATAATGTTAAATGAAATGAATGGGATCTTATGGTGATGCTAATAAAAATGTTGGCTTAATGGCTAATGAATGAAGGTGTTCTAAATGAAGCTAATGAAGAATGGGTGACTTAAATGCTTATATGTTTAATTTGAAGATGCATGCTATACTTGGATTGTATTATGAGTTACTTCCTTGTTGTGACTTGTTGAGTATGAATATGCCTTTTCTATGGTGACTTCAAAGGGGTACTTAGTGTGAGTAGTAGTATGAGATGCTACCTGTACATTGCACAAGTATGACTTAGAGTTATCTTAGATGTTGGTTTTAATGTGATGATGTGACTTATGTAATGCTTATGTCTCTTTTATGCTTTATTGTGAAAAGGTGGAAAGGACGAATGGTAAGTTCACTTTTGGTGACCTTAAGATGGTACCTTAGTGTGGGTGGTTGTATGGGACGCTACCCATACATTGTACAAGGTATAACTTGAGGGTTGCTTGAGGTGAAGGCTAATGTGAAGGTAATGGTTTTATGTTGATTATGTTCAAATGTGAAAGTATGACTCGAATGTTTGTTGTTGTTGAATATTATGCCTCTTATGTTTATGTTCATGAAGGTTTTATCAAAATGGCATATATCCTGACTATTAAAGAAAAGGTCCGTTTAAGGATGGTTTTTGCATGGCTTTCATACTTAGTAAATCTAAAGTGCTAACACGATTCTTCCCCTTTTCTTACTATAGTGTAGGGCTTGGAGATATTGGTGTCCTATGCTTGAAGGATAGGTTTCTAAGGTGCTTGAAGATGAAGACTTGGTGAGTCCTCATAGTTTCGAGTGAGAAACCCATTGTGTTGCTTTTATGTCTTTAGTGTATGTTCTTGCTTTTGTATGGGCTAAGTCCCAATGTTGTATTTAAAGTATTAGATGGTTTGAGACATAGTGTATAAAGTCTAGAAAATCTTCCACTTGCTTTTTAATGAAAGTTTTTTCGATTGTAAAGGAAAGTTTTAAATTATTCTCTAATTTTCCTATGTTCTTATGTTCAAAAATGTTATGAGGCTTGTATTAGACCCCTTCAGGGTCGAGTACGCTGTGTTACGACTAGGGGGTGCTCTTGAGTCATGATAGATGAAAGCTCTCATGTGAGTTCAGACGGGGTTTCTAGTAGCAATCTGTTGAGATGGATGTCCTCACTTGAGTTTAAGTGAGGTGTCTAGTAATAATCTCTTATCCCTTAATGTAATAAATGTTAAAATACTCTATGGGAATGTAGGCTAAGCACCGAGAGGATATTGAATAAGATGGAAGATCAAACGTGAGTTGAGGTAGGGTTTCCAGTAGCAATCTCTTGAGATGGATGCCCTCACATGAGTTGAGGTGGGGTATCTAGTATAAATCTCCTTGTCCTTTAACTATGTGTCCACAGAGGTCTAGCTAGTGGATCCACTTAAGCTAAATACTGGTTTACCATAAGCAAGTAGACCAACCCTTAAAATGTGGGATAGTACATCGGATTCCATGATCTAGCTCTCATGGTCTGTGTCAGTTAAACACTTATTCCCATCATGTTAGATATGCATTATGTTTTCTTCAGAGGTTCTACAAAGTGTGGGTGGTAATATGGGATGCCATTCATGCATTGCACGAGTAGGCTTTGAGAGGATAATAGTAAGTTCTCTAAGCCTTAATGGCTAATGTATGAATGTCATCTTATGATAAAGTTAATGAGAATGTTGATCTAGTGTCTAATGAACAAATGTGTCCTAAATGAAGTTATTGAAGAATGTTGACTTAAAAGAACTTATGCTTAAATGTAAAGATGCATGCTATACTTGGATTGTATTATGAATTACTTCCTTATCATGACTTATCATATATGAATGTGCCTAGTCTAGGGTGATTTCAAAGGAGTACTTAGTGTGAGTAGTAGTATGGGATGCTACTTGCACATTGCACAAGTATGACTTAGAGTTGTCCTAAATGTTGGTCTTAATGTGATAATGTGACTTATGTAATGTTATGTCTCTTAAATGCTTTATTGTGTAAAGGTTGAAAGGAAAATGGTAAGTTCACATATGGTTACCTTAAGGTGGTGCCTTGTTATGTGAGGTGGTATGGGACGCTATCCAAACATGGCACAAGGTATAAGCTTGAAGGTTACTTGAGGTGAAGGCTTAAGGTGAAGGTAAAGGTTGATATGTGGATCATGTTCTAATGTGGATAAATGACTTGTATGTTGGTTGTGACTTATATTATGCCTCTTTCATCAATGTTCATAAAGTTTTACTAAAATGGCATATATCATGACTTTCAAACTAAATGTCCTTTTAATCATGTTTTTGCATGTCTTCCATACTTAATACCTCTAATGTGCTAACCCATATTTCTTATCCCTTTTTACCTAAGTGTAGGGTTTGGATATATTGTTGTTCTAAGCTTGAAGATTAGGTTTCTAAGGTGCTTGAAGATGAAGACTTGGTGTGTCCTCATAGTTTCGAGGACAATACCCACCTTGTTCCTTTATGTCTTTTAGTTTATGTTGAAGCTTTTGTATGGTTTAAGTCCAATGATGCATTCAAAGTATTAGATGGTTTGAGACATGGTGTATAAAGTCTTGAAAGTCTTCCGCTTACTTTTAATGAAAATGTCTTCGATTGTAAAGAAAGTTTCTAATTCTCCTCTATTTTCCTATGTTCTTATGTTCAAGAATTCTATGAGGCTTGTATTAGACCCCTTCGGGGTCGAGTACGTCGTGTTACGTCTAGGGGGTGGTACTCTCGGGTTGTGACAAACATTCTATGAGAGCACAAGATTTTGGAATGGTCTTAGGTTATCTCAAACCACATCTAGTAGAGTCTTGTTCATAATGTTAAGCGCGCCACATTATGAATAGGAGGCTATTGGGTGTTAAGAAAGTTTCACTTCTTCATTCATCAAGTCATGCCATAGAGTTTATTTCTATAATGTCTGTCTCTTGTTCCTTAGTTAGAAGGTGTGAGGGGGAAAGGTTGGCTGTGATGCCAACTATGGCTATGTGACTTGATAGATGTGAGGTGGAAGATTGTGATGTTTATTTTAGTATGAATGGGTTGCTTTATGCTTATATGTGTTATTGGTAGAACCCGATTTAGTTGTGATGAGTTTTGAGGTATGTTGAAAGAGTTGATGAAATATGGTGTTTTTAGAAATGCATAACTGTGATGAGTATGAAGGTTTAGTAAAGTTTTGTTCTGGCCTTAAAATTGTAAGGAGTGAAGTTTCAAGAAGTTTGTATAGGCTTTCTCCCAAGTGGGGGATAATGTGCCTAGATGGTAAGGTCTTTGAGTGTCATTGATGTTCATGAGTTAGGCTTGATAGATGTTCTCACCTTAAGAGGTATAGTGAGTTTGAGGAGTTTAGACCCGATGTGGTATACTCATAGGAGACCTAAGGTTGATTGTGAGCAAGAGTTGCTTAATAAGAACCTTCCTAGTTTAAAAGCACCAGTATGTTGATGGTTTCTTATAAGTGGAGAATGTCTTGATTAAGGTCCCTTTGTGGTGTTCATGATAAACCATAGTTGTGTTTAGTCCTACGTGGCGGATGGTATGTTCAATAGTAATGTCGTTGAGTGTTCTGATATCCTTACCTCTTTCTTTATGTGCCTATTGAAGCCTAAGACAAAGAGTTCCTTTTAGCTTGTTTCATGTTGTGGAGTCATGTGTGATATTTTGTTTCCATGGTCTCCTTATGTTATACATGTTCTAGTTGAATTCTTGTTTGAATGAGAAATGAGTTTCCATGAATTATGTTCCTCGTGTTATTGTGCATTTAGTATGAGTTGTCTATATTCTTCATGAGGTTAAATGTTGAACAAGCCTAAATGTGCTTTTATGAAGAATTACATAATGTGCCTAATGATGTTGTAATGAACATGATGTGATTTGGAGAAAGAAGTTCCTCCAATGAAATGAGAAATGAGATGTTTTGGTGCATAATGAGTTTGTAAATATAGTTCATACCTTCTTGTTTGCATTGAGCCTTTTGATGTGGAGTTGTGTTTCCTCCTATGTTTTTGCATTTATATTGATGTTGCATGCATGATTGTGGGTTCCTAGTCTTTAGTTGTTACCCCTTATTGTGTTTAAAGTGTCATTCGAGGATGAATGTTCCTAAGTGGAGGATAATGTAACGACCCTAAAAATGAACTAGTGAAACAAGAGCCTGATGTGTATGTGTTTGAGTTTGGTGTGAGGTTTCATGTTGTTGTATGTTGTCCCGTGCTTTGGTTGAGGGGTTTAGGGGTCCAACGTCAAGGTACGACTCCCCATGGACCACCTTAGGGTCCTTGAGGAGGACCCTATGCCTAACCCTCAAGACCCCTTGAAACCAAAGGTGTCACCAAAATGTGGTGACCTACGGATGGGGTTCACACCATGTAGGTCCACCCATGGTTCGTGGATGGCCTCCGTAGGTCGAACCTTGCAGAAGCCTTAAAGACAAAGCCCCAACCACGAACCACGAATAGCCAGGACGGTCAGTGGACCCATCTACTATCCGTGGATTGGGTCTGTGGTCCTCACCTGTGCAATCTGGTTTGGACACGGCTTGGGCAAGGGTCATTTGGTAAATTCATGTTTAATTCTTGTTTGGTTGGGGGACAGCTATTTTAAGTATTTTATGGTATTTTAAAAGTATGAAAACATTAAAACCCTATTTTAGATTTCATTATTCAAATTCCCCAAATCAAAACCACTCCCATCCTAAAGTCTTCTCTCTAGAAACTCCATTGGAGATCAAGGTCAAGTTCAAGCTAAGGTTGGGGATTCCAAGGTGTTTCTTCTTTAATTTTCATGGTGAATCAATAGCAAGGCATGGTAGTTGTCATCCTTGTCTAGTTTTCCAGTCAAGGAGCCAATTCAAAGGTGATTTCAAATGATGAAAATCTAGGGTTTTACTCAATCTCATGGGTTCTTTCAACAAACGTTTTTAAATGGTTATTGGTGTTTAATTGATGATTAAGATGAAAATACTCTATGAACCCATGATTTCTCTCAATTACTAAATTGTGTCATATGAAGTGGGTTTGTTAATTATAAATGAATATTGATGGATTTATGCCAAGATTGATTTACATTGTTGAATTGTATCATCATCTATGCCTAATTATGGTGAATTGTTGGTGAATTGAGGAATTAAGATCATAGCCTTGAAAGAGTTAGTTAGACCTAATTTCATGTTAAAGTAGAATAGTGCTTGAATTGTTGATCCAGTTGAAAGGTAGAGGTGTTTACTTACTATGTACATTGTGATCATGGCCTTGAAGGCATAGTGTGAGGAATTGAAGTATTATCGTGATGTTGTATATATGAATGTGATGTGAAGGATGTCTATGTGGTTTCAATGAATGAATGATTATCATATCTAGAAATTAATTATATTAGGACTAGAGGTTGTCTCTCTATTAATACACTTGAATGAAGAATGAATGAGGTTCAATGGTAAATGTTAATAATGAAGTACTTATTGAAAGGCAATTTTGAATTGTACTCTAGTGAATGCTAATGATGTGTTGATTGAAAGGATATTATTGATCTTGCAGTAGTGAACAATAATGGGATTCTTAGATGAAAGGCTATTCGCATAATTGAATCTATGAGCTATCCAATGAATGAATGATGGTTTTGAGATGGAAGCTCTCACGTGAGTTGAGGTGGGGTTTCTAGTAGCAATCTTTTGAGATGGATGCCCTCACGTGAGTTGAGGCGGGATGTCTAGTAACAATCTCTTATCCCTTAATGTAATGAATGTCAAAATACTCTATGGGAATGTAGGCTATGCACCGAGAGGATATTTAATGAGATGGAAGCTCTCACGTGAGTTGAGGCAGGGTTTCTAGAAGCATTCTCTTGAGATGGATGCCCTCACGGGAGTTGAGGCGAGGTATCTAGTAGCAATCTCCTTCTCCCTTAACTATGTGCCCACATAGGTCTAGCTAGTGGATCCACTTAAGCTAAATATCGGTTTACCTTAGGCAAGTAGACCAACCCTTACGATATGGATAGTACATCGAATTCTATGATCTAGCGCTCATGGTCTATGTCGGTTAAACGTTTATTCCTATCAGGTGAGATGTGCATTATGGTTTCTTGAGAGGTTCTACAAAGTGTGGGTGGTAGTATGGGATGCCATCCATGCATCGCACGAGTAGGCTTTGAGAGGGTCATAGTGAGTTCTCTAAGCCTAAAGAGCTAATTTATGCATGCTCTCTTATGATAAAGTTAATGAGAATCTTGATCTAGTGTCTAATGAATGAATGTGTCCTAAATAAAGTTAATGAAGAACGTTGACTTAAAAGCTCTTATGCTTAAATGTAAAGATGCATGCTATACTTGGATTGTATTATGAGTTACTTCCTTGTCATGACTTATCCTATATGAATGTGCCTTTTCTATGGTGACTTCAAAGGGGTACTTAGTGTGAGTAGTAGTATGAGATGCTACCTGTACATTGCACAAGTATGACTTAGAGTTTTCCTAGATGTTGGTCTTAATGTGATCATATGACTTATGTAACGTTATGTCTCTTAAATGCTTTATTGTGTAAAGGTGGAAATGATGAATGGTAAGTTCACTTATGGAGACCTTAAAGTGGTGCCTTGGTGTGGGGGTGGTATGGGATGCTATCCATACATTGCACAAGGTATAGCTTGAAGGTTACTTGAGGTGAAGGCTTAAGGTGAAGGTAAAGGTTCATATGTGGATAATGTTCTAATGTGGATAAATGACTTGTATTTTGGTTGTGACTTATATTATGCCTCTTTCATCAATGTTCATGAAGGTTTACTAAAATGGCATACATCATGACTTTCAAACTAAATGTCCTTTGAAGCATGTTTTTGCATGGCTTCCTTACTTAGTACATCTAATGTTCTAACTCATATTTCCTCTCCCTTTTTACCTAAGTGTAGGGTTTGGAGATATTGTTGTTCTATGCTTGAGGAGTAGTTTATGTTGAAGATTTTGTATGGGCTAAGTCCCAATGTTGTATTCAAAGTATTAGATAGTTTGAGACATAGTGTATAAAGTCTTGAAAGTCTTCCGATTGCTTTTAATGAAAATGTCTTCGATTGTAAAGAAAGTTTTTTATTCTCCTTTATTTTACTATGTTCTTATGTTCAAGAATGATATGAGGCTTGTATTAGATCCCTTCGGGGTCGAGTACTCCGTGTTACGACTAGGGGGTGCTCTTGGGTCGTGACATTAGTAGTATTATTGAGTCCATGAGTTCAGGAGTTGTTGAGTTCTTAGTATTGATATTTATGCATATGGTTATTGAAAACCTTGAATTGAGTCATTCACGTCCATAATTCGGCATGAAACATATTTTGATAAGTCTTTTTCAATCATTTTGAACTTGTTTTAAGACTTGAGCACTTGAGTTTGAGATAGAGTAGAGTTTAGTTCATTTTTTCAAAATGAATATATGGAAACTAAGTATTCGCAAGTGTAATTTTTTTTACATCTAAGAAGAGAAGAAACATTGATTACCGAAATAGTTTTCTAAAATGTGATTAGTCTAACAATTTAGTATGACATCAATGTTTAAGTAGTATGGTATCTAGTTATGTCATCAATGTTTAAGCAGTATGGTATCTAGTTATGACATAAATGTTTAAGTAGTATAGCATCAAGATATACCATCAATGTTTATGCAGTATGACTTCCCGAGTAATCAGTGATTAAACAAAAATATTACTTTTATATGATTTTGAAAGAGTTTTCAATCATGAATTGAGTATGAGTATATGGGAAACTGAGATTTCCAAAAGAGTTTTGAGCAGTTTGATTACCATTTATTTTGGGAGAAATATTTTTGAGTAATAATCTCATAACACAGAAAGAGTTATGTTTATAAACATATGAGCTAGTATATTTTGGGAGTACTATTGAGCAACAATATGGGGGAGATTTCATACAACTCATTGCCCCCATAAACCATGTAGCAAACGTGCGTAGAAAGGGTCATGCTTTTTAGATGATTACATAATGCTTTTTATCATAGACTAGTGGATCCACATAGTTGAGGAGGTTCTATACCCCGGAAAGGTATACGACAAATCTTGCAGTGTGGGCGAGACGTTGAATCATCACATAGCTCATAGTGATGGTTTTCGGTTTGAGAATATCCCACAGAGTTTTATTGTATTTTTATATATACAAACTGAGTTATTTTTGTATTCTTCAATACATTCAATTACTATCTATTATTTTAAAAGCTTTCAATGTATATCTCATATTTTACTATTGCTTTATCCTTGAGTATCATGAGTTTAGTATCTTCAGTTAAGTACCTTTGAGTTGTGTATCATATCTTTGAGTTGAGTATCTTATTTTTTAGTTAGTTGAGTTGTGTTAAGTTGAGTTCAAAAGAGGTAAATATGTTTCCTTTTTATCAAGGTCAAGCATGTGTTTATGCTTTATAATTTCCTTGCATGTTCGTTCATTCCACATACTGAGTCATTTGGCCTGCATCGTTTCATGATGCAGATGAAGGTATTCAGGATCATCAACAGGCGTTTTGTTGAGTTCATGTGATATTCCAGTCAGTGTTGGTGAGTCTTCTTATATTCCAAAGGACTTCACCTTTATCTAACATAGTAGTTTTGAGATGTCGTGGGTCTTTTCCTAATATCCTTTTGTAATAGTAGAGGTTTCATAGATAGACAATACAATTTGAGAAGTCTATTAATTATTTTGTTAAATGTTTTAAAGACTTGAGTTGCCTATTTTGGCTAGTTGAATATTCTATTATATGCAGAGTTTATCATTTGATTTTAAGTTTTGTATCTAAATTCTATGATTGTTATCTAGTTTTAAGCTTTGTATGCTTGAGTTAGCTTTTCGCTTGTAGTCAGCCAGGATAAGGGTTCACTTGGGGATCGACAATGTTTCTCATGTGCCGGCCATGTCTAGGGTGTAGGCTGGGGTCGTGATAGAAATAACAAAGTGACTGTAGGATGGGTAACCACCATCATGTTCTAGATGAACATATTGGACTCATCTGTCTAGTTTGTTCATATGTCCTATCAAGGTCTTCTCTTTTTAAATATTTTATAAACTTTGCTCTCCAATAAATTTCTTGTTCACTCTTACATTCTTGAACTTATGTGTCATCATCTTTATGCTCAAAGAACTTGAGGGAGGTACAAAAGAAAAATTTTGGAAACTCGCCATTACTCTTGGATGTTGACGACCTTAGAGTTTCTGATTCTTCTCCTATTAATAGAGAAGGAACCGTGTGGGATTTAGTTCCCCAAAGTGCCAAAGCAATAGTTTATCCACATTATCGTTGATGATTTGAGTTTTTGTGGGATAACATTATTAAAGATATAACTGTTGAGAGGCTGAGAGAGCTCCTATTTGAAAGTAATGGAAGATGTATTATCTCACACCCACCTGGCATTGGAAAAACCCACATCACCAATGTGTACCTTCAGTCATATCTGAAGTTGTTTACACAGTATCGACTTGTATCCATAGCTTCTTTCCAATTTGCTTCATTATAGGGAAAATGAGCTTCCGAATGGGAGGTGGATATCATTCTGACATGTAGAAAGGAATGTCCAACTCCCATTTCTGGAACTCGTCTTCAAAGTTAAGAAGCAAACTGGATGGAGAAATGATTACAGTCCAACACTTTGGAAACATCTTAAGAAATGACTTAAGAAATACCATGGTGAGTTGGGTTTCTCTGCTGCCCGGTGGATGTGAGTTTATGCATCCTCCACATTGATGAGGATACACTATCGCTTTAACATATCATACATAGTTCTTTCTCCATAAATAGGTGAATCTCGGTCTTCAAGAGAATCATAAGGAAGTCGTAAATATCCATGAGTAATGACGACTCTCTAAGATATTTTCTTCTATGCCTTCGTTGAGGTTTGTTAGCCTGCAAAAGACACATAAGTTCAAGATTTCAAGAATGAACAAAATATAAACTAGAGAGCATGTCTGTTTAATTGGCATTGCAAAGCTATAGAAAAACCTGCCATAAGTTTAAATTTGGTAGAACATGTGTGCGGCAGAAAAAAAGTGCGCTTGAGAAAAAAAAACTTGTATACTTATAAAATTAGCGGAGAAGAACTTGACCTCCAAAATCACATGTGAACAAACTGAACATATGAGTCCAATTTTCATAGTCCATTTCATCGTTAAATACTTCATGTGTTATGTTAAACTTATATAATTACTTCAATATTTGATGATAATACATCTAGAAGTAGTCCAAATATCATATTTCCTATTAAAAGGAACATTTTGATTGGTAGAGGATCAAATATACCAAGTCATAGATCACAAGTACTATAATCAAAATTTATCACTAAATCAAATAACAAACACACAATATTATCCTTTGGAATTAAGTTTTGAATTATGACATTTTGTTTATAATAGAGTGTCACATTATTGGACACCCACCCTCGCTATTCTCTAGGAGTGAACTGCATAAAGTCATTTTTGTGAAATAACTCACAAATCATATAGGAGATATAAATTGTAATAGAAAAATTCGATGTGACGAACTTGACTATGAGGACGTTGGCAAGTAAAACCGATACATGTCCTACAACCTGCTATATTAATTCAATCACATTTATAATGGGTTCTAAGAAAATTTGAACACCCCTTGTCACTATACTTTCTCTAGGTTGTAAACAAACCCGAAACCGTTCGAATCTATGGTCTCTAATTATCTTATTCTTTTTTCTTGAAAACCTAATGTAAGAGGCCCATTGGGATGTCCATAAATACAGTATATTTCTTCATTGACCGTCATTTTTTTTACTCATTGTAATTATAAAATTTACACAAAGAACACCGACATTCAAAGTAATAAAGCTATAACTAAAGTATATGAATTAAATCTAAATGGCATAGCTAAAGTAGTTCCAACATTTTCTGAAAATTTATACACTTATTAAATTCAATAAAAACAAAAAAAAACATTTTTATTGCTTTTTTCAAAAATTCCGATGCACGTAAATTCTTAATATAATAAAAGAATGTACACAATATTATTTCCGATCCAATTTATGGTACATCAAAATTTCAAAATTGAAATTTCTAAATTCTGAGTGTGAATTTATGTGACAAAGTTTGATTAATAAATATTCATACTTTACATCATACTTGTTTGTTGAATATTCTAATATGTCACAAAATGAACACTTTGTTTTAAAACAACTTTTGGGCTTTTATTAAAATGAAAGTCAAAATCATTGCAATACACTACAACAAAAATCACTTTTAGCGAGAGCAAATTTGGTTGCTAAATGTTCTATTGTGGCCGTTATTAATCTGCAACGACAGGGAAGAATACGGTTGTCACCTGTCGCTAAAAGCTCCGTCATTAAAAGTTAAAGACTAGATATAAAACTTTTAACGATAGTAAGAAATCCAGTCTTTATATATCTTTTAGCGACCAACATTTCCTTTCGCTAATTATCATGCGTATTGTTAAAAACAATATATTACCTTGGTGAATATCTTCGTTATAAGTTCTTTTTGTGAAAAAAATGGACATTCATTAACTTTTTGTTATCTTTCAACAAAAAATTTAATTATTGTATGATTATTATAACAAATATGTATAAAAACTAAATCAACATCTTTGAAGAGTCTTGTTATTCATATAAAATTTCATAGTAAAATACAATGAACTAAATCATCACATTACTAAAAGTACATTTATCAAAAATATGATATTTATTCAATACTTAAACAAATATAAAGTAATATAGTAATGAAAAATATCGTTAAACAACTCCTAGAAAAAATATAGAATAGGTCTCTTTGATCTTCACTTGTTCTTTAATATTTTGAGTTGCTGATAGTTCATCTGTACTTTGTTCGTAAATAGCATTCCTTAGACTTCAAATTCTTGATCTGTAAACAAAAAAGTTCATGCTAATTTAGTAAAATATAGATGCTATCTAATATGAAGAAAATATTTCACATGATTGACATATGAAATGATCAGGTCCACACATAACAACATTAGATAATATACTGAAACGTTACTACAACATCATACCGAGTGAAATTCTACAAATGGAGTTTGAGAAGGGTCTACTATACGCATACACTACCATTATCCCATGAAAGAGGATATTTTTGGAAGACTTCCGACTAAAGTGCAACAAATCCAAGTAAAAGAAAAAGAAGATAATGAAGCAATCATATTATTTTAGCTAAACTTGTGCACAAGTAAAATAAAATAGGATAAAGTATTCAGTTTTACACATATTCATCTCTAGGAAAAAATAAAATTCATAATGTTAATGTATAAAGGACAAGGCACTAGTAGACCTTTAGACTTGTTAATATTTAACACATGTAAAGAGATAAATAAAAGATGTAATATCAAATCCAATATACAATCTAAAGTAAATTCATAAATCATAATTAAAAAACTTAAAAAAATATTCAAAGAAGAATTGAATTTCAGTTCAAATTTTGAGTTGCCTGAACTATGTCCACCCCTAGATATAAATTATAATGAAGGGAAGAATCCAAACAAAAAATGAGAAAAAATGAAAGAGTGTCACATAGAAAATATATTAGACACGACCAACATATTAATTGTTGGTGGTTCATATATTGTTAAACTTTTATTTTAGAAATGACACATTATTTTGGCACTGTAATGATGGTAACATTACTGTTGTAGCTTTTCCTGCAACAAAAAGATCCCACTTCTAGACTTCCTGAAAAACCCTTCATAATAATCATAAACCAAGCATAAGTTTTATACTTCATAAAAGATACAATTGAACACAACTATTCGTTGTTTTCCATTTGTACTTGAAATTTTTAATATTCAAAGGTCAACTATTTACATGACATATTACAAGGAAAAAGCACAAATGAAACACAAAACCACAAAAAATAATATGCATGTTTATATTTGTCAAACAATTAATTCCACATACTAATAAACAATTCTAGGTTATGGTAAAAAGATATACATCCAATCCAACTGACCATTGAACAATTGAAGAATGTCAATTCAACAATTAATTAATAGATATTACATATTTAGAGATTTCATAGAAATATATCTTGATGGAAAAAGCTCTAAAAAATTCTTCATTTTTTTGTCAATCGCAGATGTAGGCAGAATTATTGTTTAAGATTAATTATATTTTTCCTTCAATCTGAAAAAAAAAATTTAAGTGCAAAAGAGACAGAAGGGTTAGTGGGATTAAAGGGTGAAGACATGGGAGTGGGTGGGGGAAAAAGAGAGAATTTGTTGGGTCTTTTTTTCATTTTATTTACTTTTAACATTAGATATTATACTTTTTGAGGGGCAAATATTTATTCCTTATTAAAGATGAATTAAAAATTGGTTTTAGCTACCGAAAAAAATATTGGTAGCTAAATGTAAACTTATAACAACAAGATTTATGTCCTTCCATAAAGATTTGGTCGTTAAGACTATGATTTCTTGTAGTGATACTCATCTGGGCCTAATGACCATATTAATTAATGAAACACAAATAAAAGGGTAGCCCATCTGGATGGTCTACAACAAACACCTAATAACATTTCCCTATTGATGGATTACCCATTTCCTAATCCACCTCTCTCTTTCAGCCGAACTCCACCCAACATCGAAAAAATGTTCCCACTTTGGATCAATAAGAAGTTTCACCTCCTCAAGATATGGATCACCAACATTCAAGGTCATTTGATCGTTTCTTCCTTTCCTCAGCTAACAAGAGCAAGTGTAGTTCATCCTATTTTTGTTATTTTTTTTGCTTTTGGTTTAAAATGCCTCTTTTCGTTTATGAGTTGAGTTCTCTTTAATGGTGTGTTTTGCCTCTTGTGTGTTTCTTTTTTGATCTTGTCTTCTCAAAGGACACATCATGTCTAGGTTCCTGCTCACCTTTGTTCTCTTTCTCTTCCTTTTCTCCCATCTAATTTCCCTACTTTGATTTCTGCAAATGGTGTTTGATCAGAGTGCATGGGTAGCTCTAGTCCACCTCCTCAAACTTGTTTTGTAGGCTCCTTCCAGGTTTAAGCACTCCCATATGACCTCAGATCCTCCCATTTGTCGAGTCCTTTATGTTGGCTGAAGTAGCCTAGGCTCGATAGTTGTTGACATTTTGTTAGCCTCATGATCTTTGTAAATAATGTATATGTTAAAATTTGTATTGTGGACTTTCAATTCCCATTATCTCCTAGACAGTGATACTCTCAAATAGGAGAAATTTAATTTATCACTGTTTAGAATCACTCTCTCTAGTATCCATGTTGTAGAAATCTGAAAATGGACAGTTTCTTTTGTCCATATCCATGTTTTTTACATGGTCTGCTAATTGGTACCTTTGCCTCAATATATGCTGGATAATCTTTTGTTTTTCTTGAAAAAATTATTTGATCTCTTCTACTATGTCTCTTATGGCACACACTTTACATAAGTTTTTTTCTTTCCCTCTCTTTTCATGTTTTTCTGTCACGCAAAAATAGCTCATCTAAATTCATGCTTATTTTGTTTTCTTTCTCTATGTTAGTTTATATATAATTTTTTCTATGCATTCAATTTATTCAAACTCATCCATCTCTATTACTCTATTTATACAATTTTGAGAATTCAAAGCTTTCAACTGTTGATTTTTTCGGCAGAAAAAAGTTTTCATTTTCAGGTTAGTGTTTGTGAATACAGTTCACTTTTATTTTTACTGTGAAGAGTGTCTTTAAGTTATATCTATGTTTGTGCATTTTAGATTATAGTCTGTTGGCACGTGCATTCCAGTTGTGTCGTTTCATTTTTTTAAAGATTAACTAGAATGATTAAAAATTTATGAAAACATGCATGTAATGATTAATAAAAAAAACTAGACTCATATTATTAGGATTAAATCATAGAAATAAATGATCATTTATACAATTACAAATAATTCAGAAACATTTAAACAATTGTGAAAAACATATTCAGAATATGTAGTCTAGCTTAGACTGTTATTCAAACATATTTTTTTAATCATGTTCAATAAAGATAGAATGAAGAATTATCATAAGAACAAAATTCAAACAAAAATTAACAGGAAAAGAGGTATTAGCTAAACTGTGACTCACTCTTCCATATATCTATTGTACGGCCATAATCCGATGTGATGAACTTGCCTATGAAGATGTTGGCAAGTAAAACCGATACATGTCCTACCACCTGCTATATTAATGCAATCACATTTATAACGGGTACTAAGAAAATTTGAACATCCCTTGTCACTAGATTGAGAAGAGTTTTTTTGTACAAAATAATTTCGTTGTTAATTTAATTTCTCTTCTTAACTCCTTGGAAATCAGACTTAGACTTCGCAGCAGAAAAGCACTAGAAACAGTGAACCACAACAGGGTTCACGGACCGTGAAAGGGACCACCATCCGTCGACCTGCCTGTGATTCACACTCATCAAGTAGAGGTCGACCACAGAGCCCTTCACGAGCCATGGACCACCTCACGAACCATGGGAGGGCTGATGGGATCCAAGAAGAACTTACCAGACCCAGACGTCATACCACGGGGCCCTTCACAGGCTGTGGTCCTAACGACGGACTGTTGTAGTGGCCATGAAAGGTCACCCTCAGAAGCACTAGCTACTGGCAAAGGACCACGACCAACTTGTTGGTCTGTGGTCCTTGTGACGACCCTTCATAAGGCTCGTGGTCAGCCTACATTAGTTTTTAAGTAGGGTCATTTTGGTCTTTTCCCTTATGCGTTGGACAGCTAAACTACGTCATTTAACCCCTAAACTACCTAGTTTTGGTCAGTTTGAGCCTAGTAACTGATGAGTCCGAGATTTGGACTCATTGAGGGCTTTATTTGTATAGATTTAGTGTCGTCAAATGCTTATTTTGTGCCAATAACTGATGTAAAATCATTGATTTCCAGGTATTTGGATTGAGGAATACAGCATGGACACTAATTTGCAAAAAGGAACGAAGCGAGGTGAAAGAACCAAGAAATGAAGGCCTGGTAATCGCCAAGTCCCTTTGGCGAGTTGTCGAATGGTCACCATCTCGCCTAAAGTTCCAGTGTGCCAAGCCCTGAAAGAGAAAATCAAGTTGGCGAGAGGAAGGAGCAGTCGGCGTGTCGCTGTGTGGTTCCGCAATGCAGTGTTGGACCGCCCAAAGTAACAAAATTTGAGGATGCTGAATGCCGAAGTAAAAAGGCGATGGAACTAACCAAAGGGAGGATCGCCGAGCTGATCAGCGAGCCCAACTTACTGCTCTGAATGGCCATTAGCAGCATATTTTTGGCGACTATTAATACGTTTTTGAACATTTAGTTTTGTAATCTTATATATCTTTGAAATGTTTGTTATCTTTTATATTTATGAACATTCATTAGAGTAATTTTTGCCGTATTAAGACTAAGTTTTCCTTAGCTTTGAAGAATTAAAGTTTTTCACTTTTGAGAAATTGGAAGTGGGTCTTGGAGATGTTCAATTTTGACCTTTGTAATGAAGAAATTAATCTTACCCAGTTAATGGAAACACAATTTGGTAATGTTTTTTATCTTTTTATGATGTCTAGCTAAAACCCCAATTCTTGGAGTGTGATTATGTGATTACGGGCTGATTTAGTTGATGGGTATTGCTAATTGTTAGTTTAAATGCTATTTAGAAGTGAATTTAATTAGTAATTGTGGTTTGATTTAAAGAATTGTAGTTGCAAATGCAGTTCCACCTTCATGTTATTGGCTTGCTTGGGAGAGAGATTTAAAAACCAAGATTGTTGATTAATGGTCAGTGGTTATTGGGTTGATATGGGTTCAGCTCGAGAGAGTGAATCCTAAACTCAGTTCGACATATTTAGCTCGAGAGAGTTAATAGAATAAGGTGTAGGCTGGTTTTATTTGCTTGGTTGTTGGTGTTCGAGAGAAACTAACTTGATTCGAGATAAATTGTTCGAGAGAAAATGTATTCCCTCTATGGCTTAACTTACTCACTAACATTCATCTATTTTCTAACAGCTGCAATCACCCATTTGTCTATATTAGCCTATAATCGAATCGCATCGCAATAACCCATCTTCGTATTGTTATTCCTATGTTGGCTGCTGCGTAGTTTATAATTATAACCAAAACCCCCTGTTATTTGATATTCGTGTCAACCCCCTGATTTGTATTATGTTTTTATTCGTAAATGTTTTGTCCTTTGGCTGATTTGAACATATTTACACTTTTCTATTGAATCTTAAACACGTACTAGTCCAGCGGGATTCGACCCCAACTCATTTACTTGTGTTATATACTTACTAACAATCGTTGACGCTTAGAATAAGATAAAGTGTCTTTGATAACATTATTAAATCAGTAACTTAATCAGAACATACCCTAATCGATCATTCACCAAAATCAAGCGAAACATATATAAAAAGGAGAAAAGAGTCGACCAACCCTCTCCAAAAACGCAACAAGGTTTCTTCCAGTTCCAACCCTGAAATCAAAAGATTTCTCCGTGAAATTCATCACCAGGTATGTAAGATTTCACTGGTGGATTCCTTTCATCCACTAGGTTATTTCTGTCAGAATCTTGATTCCCTAAATATTGTTTAGGCCTAGGGTTTCTAGAACATCAGATCAATTATGTGATTTAGCTGTTAGATTAATCCTAATCAGAATATTACATTTTCATAACTATGTTGCTTAATTCTTGCATGAAATTCAGAATCCTAGTTGTGTAGATTCGTTTAGTTCATGAATTACCCTTGCTTGGTGTAACGACCTGAGAGCACCCCGTAGTCATTACCGGCGTATTCGACCTCGAAGAGGTCTTATACAAGCCCTTAGCATTCATCATAACGTGCATCTTAGAATAAAATCACGAAAAATTTAAAACTATTACTTTGGAAGTTCGACTTCAATTCATAGATGAAAAATAGAATCTAACTTCATCACAATGCACCATCTAGACATAGAAGTATCGAAAATGCGACTTAGCCCTTACATCAATAAGAAGTCTTGAAAATAGGAAGTACAACAATGTCTTTCAACATAAGCAAAAAACTAAATATAGAAGCTAGATCATAGGGTCTTGTTCTCGGACTTGAGGACTCACCAACTTCGGGAAGCAACTCCAAGTGTCTTTAGAAGTAAGCTTGAATCCTCAACGACCCGAACCTTAATGTTAGGGAAAAAGGATAAAATATGGGTTAGTACCACAAACGTACTAAGTATGGCTACTATGCATAAAAACCATTGAAGCATACATAAAAGGACACTTTATTCAAAACATGCTTTTTGCCAAGTAAATCCCATATGCACACAAATTAAGTATCATAGTCCAAACCAACATAATATCATCCCAACATGTAGACAACCCAAGAAATACTAGTGCAATGCAAAGAATAGAACCCCATAACCCTATTCAAAGCCAAGTATCACATTAAGCAGGCTACATCATGCATACATTCATAAGATCATATTTCATCATAACTTACCATATTCATAATGATCATACATAACATAGCTTCAACATACATAAGTCATAATCATCATAATCATAAGAGAACACTACTACAACCATCTTTCAGGATCCCACAAGTGCAATGTGCAAGAGAAGTCTCATACCCTTCCTTACACTATGTAGAAACCCTTAAGGAAGCCCTAGTAATAGTTCACACCTTCCATACCTTGATTTACTTTTACATTAGGGAAATATTGCAATAACCGACATACACCATGAGAGCTACATGGAATCCGGTGTTCTACTCCCACACCGAAAAGAGAGGGTTAACACTTGCCTATTGTGTAACCATTCGTACATAGCTATCTAGGTGGGCACATAGTTAAGGCTCAATGAGATGGCTTCTAGAAACCCTAACTTACTAAACGTGGGGGTTTTCATCCCATGAGATAACACATACTGTAGGTAATCCGGACTTGCTAAACGTGAGGAAACCCATGTGGGGAGCCGGACTTACTAAACGTGAGACTCTCATCTCATTTACATGACCTTTTGGTGCTAAGAATCTAATTCCCTTTAGTAATCATCTTTAGTCATCACGTAAGTTCACATTAGCCTTTGCTAGACTCTAATGTAGACATCTTACCATAATAGCTCATACATGTTCATAAGTGAGTAACAATCCTTTTACTTTAGAGAAACTTAGTAAGTGAGTAAACCTTTCACTTTACATTACACTACAATCATGAGAACTACCTTTCAATCATATAACAATCATCCCATAATATACATACATACTTCATAGTTAATTCAAGTATAGAGGGTTAAGGATGAGGATACTAGGTCATCAACACCACAATAACACATTAGGTATAGCATCATTACAATCTAAGTAATCCACCTTTCATACTTGAGTTCAAAGAAGAAGCAACCTTCATACCTTCTTGCCCTTCGTGGGACATCCATACTTCAATTACCAAACAATTCATAACCAATACATAATACAAGGTAATTCATGAAGTAATAACATAATCAATCATCAATATAAGCAATTGACATATTTCCTTCATAGCCTTCAAGGCTTCATTGAAAGACTCAACCCTAATTTCTTAGAAATTATACATAACCTATGGTAGAATCATCATACAAAAATGAAATACATAACGTCACATTAAATTCATAGCCTTCATTCAATATCCAACACAAACTAGGGTTAGAATTAGGAAAAGAGGGAGAAACATGAGTATCATGGGGAATTCTTCAAGAAACCACCAACACAACCTAAATTGATTCATAATTGTTCATATAACATCAATCAAAGTCAGTTTATAACATCATTTTCACTTTAGAAAGAAGACCCACGTTTTTGGATTGAAACCTAGAATTTGGAGATTTTGAAATTCATCTTGAAGGGGCCTCTTGGAGAATGGAATCCCAAGAGTGATAAGCAACCATACCTTATTGACGAATTAACCACAAAAATCCGAGATGAACCTTTGGAGATTTGGTCTTCTTCTTGAAGCTCCAATCTTCTTCAATGAAATTCTTGAGAAGAGAGAAAGAGTAGAGAGAAGGAGGAACTTTAGGTAAGAGAGAAAAAGTAGAGAGAAGGAGGAACTTTAGGGTTAGATCTTTGGGGTTTTTTGTGTTTTGAGTAATAAAATGAGGTAAATTGACTTAAAAATCATTATATACACGTCCCCTAAAGTACCCTAAATACCCCTCACTTAAGTGGACTCTTTAATGAACTAAAAATAGATTTCTGAATTTCTTCATTTTCGTCGCGGAGCTGTTCCCTGAAGATATTTGGAATTAAATTTCGAGACAGTAGAGTCTGCGACACAACCGCGTTGGGAACATACTTTTTTCTCCTTGGGGGAGAAAGTCTGCGACGCGCCCTTGTTCCCTCCAAGAGCAATTTGCAAGCTGCCTTGGTAGCTTGCTTGTCCAAGGTTGGGGTCCCTCTTGGGTCCCCTTAGGGTGGTTCCGGGGTGTCGATTCAAAGTTTTTGACCCTATAAACATATATTTAACTATTTTAACTCTTTTAAGAAGATTATACCATCATACGACACTCCCAAACTTGCCCAAAACCTAAGGACACACTAGAACATATTCTTCTCTAGTTTCCGAACGTCGTGGTCGTTTCTTGACGTTTAGACTTTTACTCTTCCAAACCAAGTCAATTACATTAGTTTAGGTTTATAAACATCATTTTGACTATTTTAAAGTCATTATTCATAAGGTGAGGATCTAACTTAAGTCATAGAATTTTCGGGGTGTTACACTTGGTTAGTTTATAGATATACACATGCATCAGTTTACAAATATTTCATTATCAATGTCGTAATTTCAGTTTGCATGTCGTAATCTTGAGCTATCCAGTTTATTTGCAGTTATGTTGTATTGTACACATTCTAGTTGCGAGTAACCTTAGACCGAGTTGGACTAGGTTCAGTCACCCTCATGTTCCCAGAACTACGTGCCCCCATAGGTTAAGTCCCCTCTTTGGGCGTTATACTTAGTGATCATGCCAGTCATGCATCTATACCCTTGTCAAGGTATATTGGGTCCTCTCGATGGGGCGCATACATCGGACTCCATATTTAGCTCATGTGATTTTTATGTCGGTATATAGTAGCTCCCTTAATCAAATTCTAGTGTATTGACAAGGTTACTAGTTACAGTTTCAGTATTAAGTTTTAGCTTTGTGAGTACTAGGTCATTGCATTTTGTTTATTTATATTCAGTATATCTCAGTATCTTTATAAGTTTCAGATTTACCATTGCTCAGTATGCGTTGTTCAATTACATGTTTGTTCAGATGTATCCTATCTTGCATGCTCAGTACCTTTCAAGTACTAACGCATACTCTGCGCTCCATTTTCTCGTGATGTAGGTTAAGGCCCTCAACATTCAGATAACGCATAGATCAGTTCCCAATCTCCAGATAAGCAGTATCGGTGGTTAGTCCTCATTCTTCGAGGACGATTGACATGTTTTATGTTCACTTTTTCCTTTTTAGTTTCAGTTTTGCTACAGTTAGCTGGGGGTATGTCCCAACATCTCTATTCAGTTAGACGCTTGTTTCATACATAGTTTGATTCAGTTTTAGCTTGGACTTTGATCTTTCAGTTGTCATTAAGCTCATAGTTTATATACATCTAAATAGCATTAGGTATTCCCCATTTCAGTTTATATCAAGTTTTCAACTTCCGCACAGTATTTTCTCATTTCAGTTTATCTTAGTATGCTTAGGATATGCCAGCTCAAGGTTAGCTTGGGGTCACTCGTGATCCTAGGTCTCGTGTTTACGTCAAGGGGCTAGCCTCGTGGAGAGATAAACTTGGTATCAGATCCTTAAGTTTAAGTGTCCTAGGATGTCTGAAAATCTGCACTTAGTAGAGTCCTTTTCATGGGTGTGAAGTGCACCACATCTAATGAGAGGGAGGTTGCGAAGTGTGTTAGGAAAAATTTACTTTCTTTGATACTCTTATCGTGCATGAGGTATGATCCAACTTCTCATTTTAATTATCATTATCTAGTTCATATCATGCCTCCTCGCAGAGCTTATGCAAGGAATGCCAATGCTCTCAACACCAACACAAATCCTCCAGTCCCAGATCATGAGGTTTCGAAAGCAGAGTTTTGGAACGCTATTTAACTATTGGCTTAGAGTGTGGCCAACCAGAACAATCAACAGGTTCTAGTTCCTGCAAATACTAGTGGTGGGTCAATTGTAGTAAGGGTTCGAGATTTTGTTCGAATTAA
Source organism: Solanum verrucosum (assembly GCF_900185275.1). Lineage (NCBI taxonomy): Eukaryota > Viridiplantae > Streptophyta > Magnoliopsida > Solanales > Solanaceae > Solanum > Solanum verrucosum. The sequence continues at coordinate 821,288 of NW_026020312.1, read as the reverse complement.
TCCACCTGAGTTCCTACGGTCGCAAGTTGGTGAAGACCACCAAAATATTATTGATCAGGTCAAAAAGATCTTTGAAGTGATGCAAATGACTGGAATTGAATAGAGTTGGCATTCTACCAGCTTAAGGATGTAGCTCACATTTGGTTCACTCAGTGGAATGAAAACAACGGTGAAAATAATGCTCCGATGACTTGGGAGTGTTTTACCGTAACTTTTCTTAACAGGTTCTTCCCAAGAGAGAAGAGGGAGGCTAAGACTCAAGAATTAGTTAATTTGAGACAAGGTAACATGTCAGTCCAAATGATTTTTCCAACCGAATGCCAACTAGTGTTAATATGTTGCTAAAAAGCTTGTCACTAAATTTTACTAACCCATTTCAGTTAGTTGGTAAAATTACCAACTAAAGATCAGTTGGTAAACACATAAATGACTTGTTGGTAATTGTTGAAATGTGGCTTTGAAATTTTTGTTGGTAAATTCACCAACCAATTTTCGGTTGGCATATTGTTGGGAAGTTTACTAACGAAGAGAAAAGAGTTAGTAAATTTGGTTCTTCACTATTCAATTATGTTAGTGATATGTTGGCAAATATACTAAAATAAAATAAAATGTTGTTAGTATTTGGTTAGCAATTATATGATAGATAGCAACTTGGTTGGTAAGCTCGATAGTAAATTCAGCAAAATACATTGGTAATCAGTTTGTAATTTCGGTAAAGAAAAAAATGTGTTGGTGTTTCATTGGTAAATTACCAACGAATTTTAAATCTGTAACTAAGAATGACTATCTACTCATGTAACTTATGTTACTAATTGGTTAGTATTTTAGAAACACAAAAGGCTCATTAGTAATTCGTTAGGAAGCTTACTAATTTATTGTGATTTTGTTGGAAATATATATTATTTATGGTCAATATTCGGTTAGTGAATCGGTAATGTATATTGCCATATTACTAACTAAATGGTAATTCGATAGTAAAGTTTCACTTTATATATTTATATTAATCAATAGCTTTTATGAATCTTAAAAAGTCTGAAAACATAATAAAATCCAGTGATCCTTTGATAAATTATAACTTGACTAAAACAATGCAAAAGTTAAGATGAAGTGTTCAAAACAAATCCAAATACAGAAACAAACAATGAAAGATATTCCTACAATAGTTTGGAAATTTTAAATGACTCATATCATTATTTGATGATGGGTCATGTCTAAGCTAATGTGGTGTACCAGTTGGAGGTGTACTAGCGGGCAGTGTATCAGGGGTGGTTTAGGTAGCCCAGCTCTGATGATGGGCAGACGTTCTTGGAGAATCTTATCAACTTGCTCTTGCATTTCTAGCTGCATTTCATTTTTTATTTCTTCACGCAACTCTTCTCTCATCTCTTCTCTCATCTGATGTTTCATCTCCTCCTTCATTTCTTGAACGTATTACTTCACTCGAGCATCAAAACTACAATCTTGAGGTTGAGAAGTTGAAGCAGATAATGAAACAACGTTCTCATAGAAAACAACTTGAGAACCAAGACCATATATACATGCCTTCTTAACCCCACCTACTTCATCCATGTAAATCTTTGAAAAATCTATTGTCGGAGAATCGCCAGATTCATTTACAAGTTGAGATGCAGATGTTATCTTAGACATTACAGCATCCTGAAAAATAAATAAATGATATTATTTTTAAAAAAGTGTCTAGCGATTATAAATATACAAGACAAATGATATCAGTCGACCATCTTTGTCATTGACAATACCTCCACCACAATTATCATTTCTACAGCTGCAACTAACATTTATTTTGACATACGCACCTGTAATTTATATTCACTGTACAAAAATAGTCTTTTAGGGACTAAGTTTGTTTTTTCCAGAACTGAAAAGATAGAATTTCATATTAGTTAGTAAAGCTATGATAGTTCAAAATCATACAACTAAACATGCTAAGAACTTTTGAAAGAAAGGATATAGAGGATCACCAAACAAAAGTACAAACCTACCAAACTAAGCTATTCTATGAAAATCTATGCATTTTAGATGAAATCTAATTCACATTGCCTAAACACGAGGAAGCCTAACATATAGGCTTCAAAAGAACCATAAACTTAGTAAACCTCTAATGTGTTGTCTTATAATAATATTACAGAATTGGTCTTAAAGTTGGAAAGTAAACCTCATCATTCACATTTTAATTCTTTGGCATTCTTTGCCACATCTGCCTCCAGTATTGCTTCTAAGACAATATCAGAACCTTTTGCTCCAGTTATACGTTTTGGCAACAATCCTGCACTTTCAGTAGAGACAGGAAGTACAACAATACTGCCAGATTCATCGGTCAAGAAGGGGACCTACACTAACTCTAGAACATCAAACTACTCTAACAAGAACCAAGCTTACAACTCGTGAAGTCATACAAACTGAAAATGTTACATTTTAGAAGTGTCTTATACGTTCTGTAGCTCCTACGCTACCAACAGTAGACATATCGATTATGAGAAGGGAACCTACACTAACTCTAGAACAACAAACTACTCTATCAAGAACAAAGTTCCCAACTCTTGAGGTTATACAAACTGAAAATGTTACATTTTAGAAGAGTCTTGTGGGTTCTGCAGCTCCTACGCTACCAGCAGTAGACATCGATTATGAGAAGGGGACCTACACTTACTCTAGAACAAGCAAACTACTCTAACTCTACAAAGCTTACAACTCTTGAGGTCATACAAACCAAAAATGTTACATTTTAGAAGAGTCTTATGGATTCTGCAGCTCCTACACTACAAACAGTAGGCATATCGACTATGAGAAGGGGACCTACACTTACTCTAGAATAGCAAACTACTCTATTTACTAAAGTCACCAACCAAGAGATTATAGATAGTCTCGGTTGCATTGATAAATCAGGGCCAGTGATGCACAATTATGTTTTGTTAGCTGTTAAAGATTTCATCCACACTGGAAAATTATATAGAGACATCAACTACACTAATATGGCATTAACCTCCATCATTATAATATTCAAATATTATAACTATTTGTTTAATATTTGGGATAAACATGATGAATGACGACTAAGAAAATTCTTAACAAAAATTAAGAAAGATAATCATCAATGTTTGGTGTTACTTACATATGTGCTCTTAGACATCAGATCCACAAACTCATCATTTCTTTTGGTATATGTCTTCTTCAAAAGTTCGTGTGGATGAGGTGGCCGTCCAAGAACAGTCGCCTAAAATTGAAATCACATCCATCAAACTTATTGCTAGAGGAATAACGTTGAAAAAGCTGTAACTTGACAAAATGAAAATAATTGTACCAGTTTTCTTGCATGCTCTCTGTGAGTCCAGGAGCCTCCAGTATGGCGCGAGGGACCAGATCCTTCACCACATTTCTCACTTGGTCGATTTTTGGAACATTGTGCAGATTTAGCCTTATAATTCTCAGTATCATAGTGAGGATTCCAGCTCTCCCAAACAGATTTTGGGATTTTTTTTCGTTTCTCCTCAGAGGATCTTGCTTCACATAACATACCCTTCTATTGTATTGAACATTTTTTCATAAAATTATCCTTTATGGAACCTTCAGTTGTCATATTCCAATGGAATCACTTCTATTTAAAAAGGGAAAGAAAAATATCACATGAATTGATATAATAGAAATTTTAAATCAATAAAATACATAAATAAAATGGAATTTATGGGTATAATTAGTAAATGAATATTATAGTAGAAGGAGACACAATTACATCAAAAGATGTACCAAAACAAGTATAATGGGTGTTGAAACAAGTCTGGTAAGAGAGAAAGTATATTGAGGAAGCTCGAATGAACATGGCTAAACTTGGAAGTATTGCCAAATGCTCTGTTAGAAAATTATATGTGATGATTAGAGGAAATTATCAAGAAGTCTCATGGAGGAGGTTAACTACAGTATCAGTGGTCCACCTAAATGGACATTCATTATGTACTTGACTATATTGGGATGATTATACACCAGAGATAGGTTTCTTAGATGGGGCATTGTTGATTATATGAGTTGTCCGATGTGTGTAGATACAAACGCTACTATAGAGCACTTGCTTTATTAATGTACTTCCTCCCACAACGTATGGACTAAGTTGTTGTAGTGGTCGGGCATAACAAGAGGTCCTATGGGACGTAAGGATGAAGTAGACTGGGCAAGTACTTTAATGAAAGGAAAGAGTCACAAAGCAGATATATAGAGAGTTGTCTTGGCTAGTAGTGTATACCATATTTGGATGGAAAGGAATCAACATATTTTCAAAGGAACACAAAGACAACCTGAAGTTATAGTTAGACAAGCTATCCAAGAGGTGCTTCATAAGAGTAATAACAATAGGAAATTTTGCTTCATTATTAGAAACTATGAACTTGTATCCCTATATATTCTTTTTTTTCTAGATGTAGTAGATGAGACAACCTAAGTTTATCTTTTAGTTAGTTGTAGTGGTTTTGTTTCATCAGCTATGTTTTTCTTTTGTTCTTGTTTGATCTGTACAGTTCTACTTTCGTAATTAATCAATAGTTACTAAGAAAATCACAGAGTATAGTTTACCTTAAACTCCTCCGAGTAGAAGTCCTTAATCTCTGGTGTAACTGCCTTCCAATCATATCCTTCGGGATCTATTTTTTCCTTAAAGATTTTTGTGATTGCCCGAGATACATCGTTACTTGGCTCCAAACTTGTATAAATATAACATGTAATTATTTTTGTAATCAATTTTATTTATGTATATCAAGCAGTTGCTAGAGTATATTATCATTGTCTTTATCGACATATAAGAGCTGAAGAGGTAGAGGAAGTAAGGAAGAATAATATGAAATTTATGAAACTATTAGCAAAGAGACCATGATTAGACATAAATTATAAAATCCTACTATTATCGTATCCTGAAATGACTAACTGTGAGGATCCCATACTAAGCTTGGGTTCAGTACGTAGATTCATATCTAAGCTTAATCTGGAACAAGTAAAAAAAAATTCTAGTATGAATTATAATGATGTACTGCAATAGATAAGAAAAACTTGAGGAAATAAGGACTGTTGAAATTAAAGAAATGTCACACCATACACACTAATATCAAATCAGATTCTAAAAAATGCACCATGTAGTTGATGTCTACATTAAAATCAGCTACTTGGTGGGAGTAAAATAGAAGATATTTATCGATAACAAAAATAGGCTCAAGTATGTCATTTTCAAACTCAGAAGTGTTATTTCCATATACAACAAGTACCTGCAAATAACAAGAAAATAGCCTCTTGAATTCATCAGATGAGTACCTCAAATGCAGACATCGAAATCAGTGAGCTTAAGAAAATTATAGAGAATTTCACATATTCCCACCAATTCTTAGTCCCTTAGTAAGATATGATCCAGTGGGAAAAGAAGGAACATACTTGTGAAAGCAAAGTAAACAATAATTTTGCCACACAATCTGAATATGTAGATCAAGAGCAAAAGTTCTAGGAACTACACATTCAACTTTGTAATTCGAACATGTAGATCAAGAACAAAAGTTCTGGAAATTCATTCTACAAATTTGATTCCTTACCATGTTCTGTAGCAACATTTAACTATTGCTTCTTATATAAGCGAAATGTAGACATTAGTTAACAAGCTACTTTCTTGAAGAATGATTTTTTAGAAACACCTTAATTCTGTAATTCATTCCCATCAATGCAATTTAAGAAAACCAACAAAACTTTGAAAGATTTATAGAAAAAGAGTATGAAAAGAAAACCAATATGGCTTATTTTCTTGCCTAAAGCAAAACAATGTAAATGAAATGATGTTGTACACTTACCATCCCAGGACAATTTCAATTCGGGTGCGGGTATCAACAGTTATATTTGACGAAGTTGTAGATACAATGTCATTTCTAGGTGTTTCTATCCCCACAGATGAAGATGGTATGTTGACAACAACTGAATCCGGCATAACTGGTGTCGGCACACAGATGGTGCTTGATCAGGTGTGAAACTAGACATTAGAGGAGATGTCACTGGATCTGATGTTCTATCTCCAAAATATCTACTTTGTCCACCCCCGCCCCCCCTTGGTGCCATATCTGCAATTTCAAAGTTACATGTGGATGAAATAATAACATAATAATTGAATCATGGCCAGTATGGCCAAATTATAACAAGAACACGTAATTAGTAGATATATCACTTCAAGAACAAGATGCCTCTGAAAAGTTAAAAAAAATGTGTTAACCTAGACAATAGATAAAAACATAAACACTGCAAGGAATAAAGTTATTCCATCATTATTCAAAACATAGATCAAGAATGGTCTACTTCATATTACGAAATGAGTCTAAGGGATAGTTGCTCAAACAAAACAACCTAGAGAACAATTAAAACAAAATAATTATACTAGTAAAAGAGAAATATAAATTGGTGACATCTAAAATTCAAAATTTTGTCAGCAAGAAATATAAAATCTAATTGAAATAAAATAAGCTTATATAATATGTTTCAGTCACTCTAATTCTTATATTTGAATAGATTAGAGCTAAGCACTTTGACTCTATTCATTGGCACTTTCACAGTATGCCTCTTCATTCTCATTTTCATTATCTAATTCTGATTTTGGTTCATCATGAGATTATGTCTCATCATCTAAATCATCATTCCCATCTCTTAAATTTATGAATTCTTAATTTGGATCATTTTGGACAACATTTTCATTATCGTACACCACATCAAATCTTAAACCATCTCCATCACATTGGAATGGCTCTGCAACATCTACTACAGGAGACAATAAATATGACGAAGGCATAACCACAATACCCCGCACTTTTGTTTTGCACACAACACACCAATCATTCTTATCACGTCGTAAGCTAGGATAAGAAGCATAATACAGATGAGCTGCTTGCATTGCCAAAAGAAATGGTTCATATTTCTTCAATTTCCTTTTATGGTTGATATCCACAAGTTTATATTGAGGGTGAATCTTCATTCCTGCATTTGGTGTGGGGTCAAACCATTCACATTTAAATAAAACTGCTCTTTTGATGGGTGTACTGCCCTTGTACTCCAATTCAAGAATATCAGTAAGCACGCCATAGTAGTCATTGTCATCTTCACTATAATTGGTTCCTTTTATGCAAACGCCACTGTTATCAGATGCTCTATTAAAACTGTGACCTTTAGTGTGAAATTTTAAGTCGTTCACATTATAACCAGTGTATTGTTTCTCTGATCGACATGGACCTTCTGCAAGAGCCTTGTTGAACTGATTATCTATGTGGACTTGAGCCTATTAAATTAAAACAATTAGAGTTTCTTATAAGTGAACTATGTACAAATGGAAAGATATTGTACAAGTGCTCACATATCCTATGAACCATGATGCAAATTCTTCATCAAGTTTCTTATCCACTTCCTGCTTTGTAATTCGTGAAATTTTTTGATGAAGGGAGTCAATAAATTTCCTTTGGATCACATATAATAAAAAGAATATGTAAGTATTTTGATAATTATAATGTATAAATGTAAACAAAAGCTTGAAAGCTTACTCCACATATGGCTGCACTTCTCTACAATTTAGTAAAATATAATTATGAGTTGCTTTGAGTTCTTCTTCGGTTAGATATCTCCTATTTAGATCCCCAAATCCTCGACCTGGATAGGTGAATATAGAAAGATTACCATTGTATCTATCTTGTTCGCCTATACCACCATCGTCATTTCGTTGCACTTTTTCTATGCCTTGTGTAAACATGAGGCTCGAAGTAGTGTGAACAGAAGGATGAACCTTCATCAACTATATATGCATTGCATATGCATCCTTCAACATGTGCCTTATTTCGAACATTATATTTATATTTTCGAAGGTTTCTAAAAATAGTACAAAAGCTCAAGGCGTTAGTCATTCATAATGATGAAAATGAAGTACTTAAATAACCAAGTCTATTTTAATGGTTACATATAAAAGGAATTACATATCTAGTCCATTGTACTATAAAATAGATGCTTTACCATTTATATACTTAGGAGTTCCTTTCTCTACTGAAAGAATGATAGTTTTGCATTGGAAACCTTAAGTAGATAAAATTACAGCAAAGATCACTAATTGGATGGCTAGAAAATTATCATATGTCGGAGGCTTCAACTCATTAGAGCAATAATGTTTGGTATCCTAGAAAACACGTCACATCTATTTTGACTACCATAAAAGGTTATTAAACTCATCGAAGCTGCTTGTAGAAAATATTTGTGGACACGTCTAACCAATATTTCTAAAAGGACATTTGTAGCGTAACACAAAGTGACTGTTCCTAAAGTGTGTAGGAGGCTTGACCATTAACTTGAAGGTCTGGAATCAAGCTCCAATTTGCAAATTGTTGTGGTCATTGAGTTAGAACAAGGAAATACTATGAATCAATTTGGTCCATACATACTATATAAGATATTGGAGACTAGCAGATCACATGGAGGTGCCCAATATGCTTTTTGGATGATAAGAAAAATGTGTCATATGTTGAAATTATGGCAGATTATCATTTTAAATACACAAATAGAATATAGGGGGAGACAAAATATCATACACTTCTAAAACCTAAGAGGTGTTGGAGCATATGTTCCTTAGAAAAATCTCATATGTCATAATACTACATGTTGTGAAGACTGGCCTATGCAACTATTTAAGAAGTAACATGACTTTATTTGAGTTTTAAAGTCCTATTGAATTTGAGTTATGACTTTCTGTTGGAGATACTGATTAGGGATTGTCATAAGGGATGTATGGTTATTTAAGTGTTGTCTAAGAAGAGAAGGTTACTGGTTGGCTCCTCTCTAAGCTTTATATTGTCGCTTAGTGATTAACAAAATCAGTTTAATTGCCCAAAAAAATGAAGTACTTGAATATATAAATGAAATCTTACCTCTCAAATGGATACATCCATCGATATTATATCGGACCAGCTAGAATTGCTTCATAAGCGAGATGCACAGGGAGATGCTCCATTGAATCAAAGAAGCTAGGAGGGAATACACGCTCTAATTTAAAAAGTATTTCAGGTATTTCTTGTTGAAGTCTTACCATATCCTCTTCACGTATTACTGTAGCAGTGACATCCCTAAAGAAAACACTTATCTCAGTAAGTGCTTCCCACACCTTTTTTGGTAATAGCTCACGGAATGCAATAGGAACCAATCTTTGAATGAATACATGACAATCGTGACTTTTCATACCAAATAACTTGTGTTTTTTCATGTCCACACACCTTCCCATATTTGAGACATATACATCAGGAAACTTCAGATCTTTCACCCATTCACACAACAATTTTTTTGACTCTACTTTTAGTGTGTAAATAGCTTTCGGGTATTTTCCATCAACAACGTGTAATTTAGGTCGTCGACAAAACTCTTTCAAGTCTTCTCTAGACCTTGGGTTATCTTTTGTTTAACCATCTACATCCAGCACTGTGTTGAACATATTCTCAAACAAGTTCTTCTTAATGTGCATCACATCTAGATTATGTCAAATAAGATTGGTACTCCAATATGGCAAATCCCAGAATATGCTTCTCTTCTTCCAACCAGAAAACCTACTAATCCGACGATTAATAATATTAGCCCCAAGTTCTGTTACCTTTTTAAGTCCCAGTTCTTCTATCTCTTTTAAGACATCTTCACCTGACCAGAATGAGGTAGGCTTCATGGTTACTACTCTATTCTTAGTAAATGAGCTCTTATCATTTCTATATGTATGATTCAGTGGGAGAAACTGACGATGGTTGTCAAACCAGGACTGCTTACCACATTTTGTCAAAGTAAAAGCATCAGAATTCTCCATACAATATGGCCATGCTAGCCTGCCCGCAGTACTCCACCCAAACAATATTGAATATGCAGGAAAGTCACTGATTGTCCACATCAAAACAACTCGCATTTTGAAATTTGGCTTCTTAAAAATATTGCATGTGTTGACACTTATATTCCATAGATTGTTTGATTCAACAATCAAAGCTGGAAGAAACCATTTAGTTGCTACTTAGGATTCTTTGGCCCAGGAACTATAACTGACAAAAATAAATAGGGATATTTCACACACATCCAAGGAGGCAACAGTGCATCCAGTCTTTCACATTTCCTTGTTGAAGAAGTGTGTGGTGATCTAGCATCAATAGTACCATTGGAAAGTGTGGCTGTGAAGGATAGTCTCACTTATGACGAGGTGCCAGTTGAAATTATTGATTGTCAGGTTCGAATCTTGAGAAACAAAGAAGTCGCTTTATTTAATACTTGGGAAGTAGAAGAAGTCATGAAGGCTAAGTATCCTCTTATCTTTCCTTCCCGATCCATTTCAGCTTGAGGTAATAGTTCATCTTTATTCTTTCAGTTACTCTTGCATATATTCAGTCTTAGTCTATAGTTCCTTTAGTTATACTTGCATTTTCAGCATATTTGCATCTTCATGGGACTTAGTTCTGTCAGATTTCAGTTTCCAGTACTTAGTGGTAGGGTTTTTTGCTCTTTCCCTCCATATCCATGAAGTCTAAACTTCAATTAAGGATGAATGTTCCCAAGGGGGAGATGCTGTAACACCTCAGAAATTAGACCTAGACTTGGCAATAGAAAAGCACTAGAAATAGTAAACCACGGTCCGTCGACCTGCGTGTGATTCACATCATTCCACCATAGGTGGACCACGAAGCCTTTCACGGGCCATTGGAAACCTCATTAGCCATTGGAGGGCTTGTGGGAACCAAGAAGAACTGACCAAGCCTAAGCATCAGACCATTGGGCCCTTCACGAGCCGTGGTCCTAACGACTAACTGTGGTGGTGGCCGTGGAAGGTCACCCTCTGAACCAGCAGCTACTGGCCAAGGACCATGACCCACTTGACAGTGTGTGGTCCTTGTGACGACCCATCGTAGGGCCCTTGGTTAGCCCTCATCCATTTTTAAGTTGGGTCGTTTTGGTGTTTTTCGTTTTGTGTTGGACACCTAAACTACATCGTTTAACCCCTAAACTACGTAGTTTTGGTCAGTTTGAGCCTAGTAAATTAATCAGAACATATCCTAATCGATCATTCACCAAAATCAAGTGAAACTTAGAGAAAAAAAGGAGAAAATAGTTGACCAAATCTATAAAATAGGGCAACAAGGTTTCCTCCAGTTCCAGCCCCGAAATTGAAAGATTTCTTCGTGAAATTCATCACTAAGTATATGGGATTTCACGGGTGGATTCCTTTCATCTACTAGGTCCCTAGATTTCAATCAGAATCTTCCTTCCCTAAATATTGCTTAGACCTAGGGTTTCTAGAACTTCAGATCACTGCTTTGATTTAGCTGTTAGATTAATCCTAATCAGAATATTACATTTTTGTAACTATGTTGTTTAATTCTTTCAAGAAATTCAGAACCCTAGTTGTATAGATTCATTTAGTTCATGAATTACACTTGCTAGGTCAGTTTATACGCATATACATGCATCAGTTTACATATGTATCATTACTTAATGTTGCATTTTCAGTTAGCATGTAAGAATCTTGAGATATCCAATTTATTTGCAGTTATGTTGTATTGTACACATTCTAGTTTGGAATAGGCTTAGACTGAGTTTGGCTAGGGTCAGTCATTATCATGGTCCCAGAACTACGTCCCATCGTATGATAAGTCCCCTCTGTACTTAGTGATCACGCCAGTCATGCATCAATACCCTTGGCAAGGTATATTGGGTCCTCTCGATAGAGCGCATACATCGGACTCCGCATTTATCTCATGTGGTTTTATGTCAGTATATAGTAGCTCCCACAATCAGATTCTAGTGTATTGACTAGATTACCAGTTACATTTTAAGTATTTAGTTTCATCATGTTATGTACTTGGTCATTACATTCAGTTTAGTTATATTCAGTATATCTCAGTATCTTTATCATGTTCAGATAATTCCATTGATCAATATGCTTTGTTTAGTTACATGTTTGTTTAGGTTTATCCTATCCTGCATGCTCAGTACATTTAAAGTACTGACGCATACTATGTGCTACATCTTTTCATGATGTAGGTTAAGGTCCTCGACATTCAGATCACGCATAGATCGGTTCCTGATCTCCAGTTCAATAGTATCAGTGGTGAGTCCTCATTCTTCGAGGACGATTGACATGTTTACTGTTCAGTATTTCCTTTTTAGTTTGAGTTTTGCTAGAGTTGACTTGGGCATGTCCCAACATCTCTAGTGAGTTTGAGGCTTGTTTCAGACATAGTTTGATTCAGTTTTAGTTTGGAGTTTGATCTTTCGGTTTTCATTAAATTCACAGTTTATATATATCCATATAGCATTGGGTATTTTCCATTTTTGTTTATATCATTTTTTAAGCATCCACGCAGAATTTTCTCATTTCAGTTTATCTTAGTATGCTTATTATATGCCAACTCAGGGTTAGCTTGGGGTCACTCGTGATCCTAGGTCTCGTATTTACGTCAAGGGGGTAGCCTCGGGGTATGACACACTAGGTTGTGAACAAACACGAAACCGTTCGGATCTATGGCCTATAATCATCTCATTCTTTTTTCATGAAAACCTAATGTAAGAGGCCCATTGGGATGTCCATAATTAAACTATTTTTCTTCATTTACCATCAATTTTTTTAATTAATGTAATTATAAAATTTACTCAAAGAACACCGACCTTCAAAGTAATAAAGCTATAACTAACGTATATGAATTAAAACTAAAAAGCATAACTAATGTAGTTCCAACAATTTAGGAAATTTTATACACTAATTAAATTTTAAAAAAAAACATTTTTATTGGTTTTTTTAAAAATTCTTATGGATGTCAATTCTTATGTAATAAAAAAATGTACACATAATAATATTTCCGATCCAATTTATGCTACATCAAAATTTTGAAATTAAAATTTCTAAATTTTGAATGTGAATTTATGTGACAAAGTTGGATGAATAAATATGCATACTTTAAATCATCCTAGTTTGTTGGAAAATTCTAATATTTCACAAAATGCATACTTTGCTTTAAAACAACTTTTGGGCTTTTATTAAAATGAAAGTCAAAATCATTACGATACTCATCTAGGACTAATGCCCGTATCAATTAATGAAAAAGCAAATAAAAGGGTAGCCCATCTGGATGGCCCGCGAAAAACTCTTAATAACATTTCCTTAATGCTAGGGTTTCCCATTTCCTAATCCGCCTCTCTCTTTAAGTCGAACTCCACCAAACACCTGAAAAATGTTCCCACTTTGGATCAACAAGAAGTTCCACCTCCTCGAGTTATGGATCATATACATTCAAGGTCATTTGTTTGTGTCTTCCTTTCCTAGCTAACAAGATTAAGTGTAGTTCATTCTATTTTCGTTATTTTTTTTTCCTTTTCGTTCAAACTGCCTCTTTTCGTCTTGGAGTTGGCTTCTCTTTTATGGTGTATTTTGGCTCTTGTTTGTTTCTTTTTGGATCTTCTCTCCTCAAAGGATACCTCATGTCAAGGTTCATGCTCACCTTTGTTGTCTTCCTATTTCTTTTCCCCGTCTGATTCCCCTACTTTTGTTTCTGCAGATGGTGTTTGATCAGAGTGCATGGGTAGCTCTAGTCCACCTCCTCAAACTAGTTGTGAAGGCTCTTTCCTAGTTTAAGCACTTCCATATGACCTTAGATCCTCCAATTTGTTGTGTCCTTTCTGTTGGTTGAAGTAGCCTAGGCTAGATAATTTTTCACATTTTCTTAGCCTCATGATATTTTCTAAATGATGTATATGTGAAAACTTGTACTATGGCCTTTCCATTCCCTTTATCTCCTAGATAGTGATACTCTCAAATAGGAGAAATTTAATTTACCACTATTTAGAATCCTTCTCTTTGTAGTATACATGTTCTAGAAATCTGAAAATGGGTAGTGTCCTTTGCCAATAACCATGTTTTCTCCGTAGTCTACTAAATTGTACCCTTCCCTCATTATATGCTGGATAATGTATTGTTTTTCTTGAAAATTGTGTTTGATCTCTTCTACTATGTCTCTTTTGGCACACACTTTACATAAGTTTTTTTCTTTCCCTATCTTTTCATGTTTTTCTCTCACGCAAAAAAACTTCATCTAAATTCATGTTTATTTTGTTTTGTTTCTCTATATTAATTTATATATAATTCTTTCTATGCATTCTATTTATTCAAACTCATCCATCTCTATTACTCCATTTATACAGTTTCGAGAATTCAAAGCTTTCAATTGTTGATTTTTCGGCAGAAAAAAGTTTTATTTTTCAAGTTAGTGTTTGTAAATAGAGTTCACTCTGGTTGTTATTGTGAAGAATATCTTTAAGATATATCTATGTTTGTGCATTTTAGTTTATAGTCTCTGGGAATGCACATTGCACTTGTGTCCTTTTTTTTATATTAACTAGAATGATTAAAATTTTATGAAAACATGCATTTAATGATTAATAAAAAAAATAGATTCTTATGATTAGGATTACATCATAGTAATAAATGATCATTTATACAATTACAAATAATTCAGAAATATTAAAACAATTGTGAAAATCATATCCAAAATATGTAATCTAGCTTAGTTTGTTATGCCAACATATTATTTGAATTAAGTTCTATAAAGATACAAAGAAGAATTATCATAAGAAAAAAAAAATTAACAGGAAAAGAGGTTGTAGATAAATTATGACTCACTCTTCCATATATCTATTGTATGCCCATCTACTGTCCAAGAAGGGTTACAAATGCTTTAGGATCTTTATTTTCCATCATACTGTTTCAAGATAGTTTTAGAGAAGATCAAGAAAAGTTCCATTGCAAGAGAAAAGTTAGGACGAACTCCAAATTGTTTGTACCCAATACACTCCACGGGTTTGGAGATTATCTTCTTCACAACAATAAAATATCATACAACAATTATCGTGTCAAGGAACGGTCATCTACATATTGTAACTATTCCACACATCTGGAATATATTCTCAAAATTTAATACCATTTTGTCTTTATGATGACTTGAAATTATATTAGTTGATCCTTATTCATTATTAAATCAGTAAATGTCTGCATTCTTGTTCTTTTGAGTACTCTTGATGTGTTTCATTATTTTCTTTTAGTATCTCTTAAATATCCAAGCAATTTAATAAATTTGGAAGATGAATCCATTAAGGTTAAATTGAAAGCCTATAGAAATAGGTTAAAGGTCAAACAATGATCATTTCATTTACGTTATTAATTGTAATTGAATGTAGGTTCAGTCTTTTAATAATTGGAATGTACGGTTTTTTTTTCTTATAAACATATTTATTGAAATAGTGTTGTAGTAAAGAATAAAATGGTCTTTCAAGGGTGTTATTGTAATCAAACTTTAAGTTTAGGATCTTCCCACTTATAATATAATAATAATAATATAATATAATACAATATAATAATGCAAAATTGTATATTTTGACTCAAGTGCGGAAGATGGATTCAGGGGTGACTCTATTTCAAAGAGGAAAACTAGAAAACTATCATTAAAATATATTGTAGAGATAATTGCAAAAAGGAACAAGTTGAGTGAAAGTGCTAATTCTATGAAGAGTAGTTATTGAAGGAAAAGAAATAATATAGAGCCTTATGGAGGTGATAAGAAAAATGTGGAAAACAATTGGAGGAGGAAGTCCAGTCTAGGAAATTGTGAGTCATTCATGAATCACCCTTTCATCGAGGAACTATCTGATCATGATGATATCATTGAGGAGGAGCGTTATCCTGATGTTATTATCATTGAGGAGGCTGATCCTATGTTGGATACAATAGATGAGGTTGTTTCTTCTACCTCAAGCATGTGTAGGAAAGAGGACACATCTAAAGAGCTTGCTGATACAACCTCGTATTATGACTCGGAATACTAATCATCAACTTATGCTCTTCTAAAGAATCAAAAGAAAATTCTTGAAGAGTCTAAGTTTCCGAATATTATTATTGATTCAATAAAAATATTGATGATTATAATAAACTCAATCCTCCTGAAGAGCAGGGACATATTTGTGACAAAGAAACACTTCCTTTAATATTCTGATTTGAAGAAGAGGAAACTATTCCACCAAAGAAAGAAGAAAGGGTAAAGGATATTAAAGATCTTTTTGTTGAAATGGATATGTTTTCCTTTGAATTACATATTGGACTAAGAAATAATCAGCTTTTTCGATGGAGAGTAGCCAACTAAGTGAGTATCACATGGGTAACCACCATATTGTTCTAGATGAAAAAATTGGATTCATTTGTTTAGTTTGTTCATATGTCCTTTTGGAGAGAACATGTATCTTCCCTCCTTTTGTAAGTATATGATTTTTGTTCTATGAAGCACTAACTTAACATGTGAGTCGAAAATCGTATACTTACCAAATTAGGGAAGATTTACTTGACCTCCAAAATCACATGTTAACAAACTAAAAATATGAGTCTGATTTGTTCATCTTGATAAAGGTGGTGGTTCCCCATCTGACAATCACTTAATTTTTCACTTAGCACGAACATGTGAATTTGTAAATCCAACTTGTACTTCTATGATACTCATGTCCATATCAACAAAAAAGATTGTAAATTTCCTTTTCCCATTCTTCTTTCTACGGAGCTAAAGGATCCTCGTCTTCAAACTTGAAGAATCAAGGAAGTGTTTCTTTGACAGGAACCTACAATTTCCTGGACAAAACTTCTACCTCTTTTCACCTCCAGAAGGCTCAACCATCCTTCTTTTCCTTCTACTATTAACATCTTACCCAAATGCACATTCGTAGGATTATTAAAATTTACAAGAATATTCTTCCCATCAACTTCACATTCATATAAGACTCCTCGTCATCACTCAGAAGAATCAGGTTTTTGTTGTGGGTTTTACCGTCAAGAAAAAGTAGAAGACTCCCCAATTGGATATCCACAAAGATAGGCCATTCTGTGTGAGTCTCATTATCCACCCAAGTTCCACACCTACCTTCACAGGTTGGGAATTCCACTTTGCTAGAATCAGGAAGGTTACAATGTGGAAAAAAGCTTCTTGAAATAGAGGCATCCCCTGAATACATAAATATGCACTTGAGTCAAGTTGCACAACAATTAGCCACTCTCCAAAAATCAGAAAATAATTAAGTTTGTTTTAGAGGAGAAATATTTTTAGTAAGGGAGACAAGTATTTTCAGAAAGAGGAAGTTGTACTAAAGAAATATTGTGAAACACTACAATGACCAAATTGTTATAATTCAAAACTTAATTATAAAGGATAATAGCACGTATGGTGTTAAATATATTAATAAATTTTAATTTTGGTACTGGTGAAATATGTAACTAAGACAAATAAATTGAAACAATTAATACAGTTTTAGTGATTTAAATACACATTAATGTTTAATCAAGTAGTCAACTAAATTTTTTTTGTTAATCTTATTTTAAATATAACATATCTGATTGTGTCATTACATTGGTAAAATCAACACTGAAACATAAATTACAACATAGGGTGAGTTTCTAAGAATGGAAAACGTATTGCATGAAAAATAAATGAGTCTCTTATTTATTTTCTTATGTTTAGAAAATAATACGATTGAGTTATTCTTCATTTGGGTTAGGTCTGCAGGGGGGTACAAAAATGGACGAGGTAATTTATTAATGTAACAAAACATTTTTGGAATTTTTAAAAATAATTTAAGGATTTTTCTTTTAATTTAGTAAAATAGATTTGTTAACATACATACTAAGTAAAAATAATTAGTTAGACCACAGGGTATGTATGAACCATTTGTTTTTAGTAAGGGTGATACGCTCAAATTACACCTCCCTAAAAAGCATAAGCGATCGTTATCAAGTAAAGAATCCAACTTGTAGGTTGGGGTCGATCCCGCAAGGAAAATTGTTTAGACTTTACTTTAACCAACGATTATATATTCATTTAGTCAACTTACTTCCAGAAACAAGTAGGGGGGGGATTCGTGAAACAAATTGTAAGAATTCAATATGTATTCAGTAAACAAAAGTCAATTTTGGTTGTTTATCAAGATGAGAGAATTAGCTAGGGTATACGTGTTCCCCACAAGCTCATAACGCAGTAATCCTAGTAATAACAATCCTGTCCTAGTGTACTACATGCAAAGTGATAATCTAGGTATCTCTAAATCCTTGGTCCGGCATCTAAAGAATTTCACCCTGCACCTTGGTCCGGCTACGTGTGTATAATTTACTAACCCTTACATTTACCTCATATTAGACATCACATCGATGCTTGGCTTGGTTATTACTTCGCACCAATCGACACTAGACTATTAGATAGTATCACAGTAAATCTATGTTGATAATTATTTTCTTGTTGATTACCTCCTTGGTCCGGCAGTAGCAACAAGGCGATTTCTAACATTGCGCACCGTTAAAAAGACTTTTAAACGAAAGAACTATCAATCCATGCAAAACACTATTCAAGAATTGCTTATTTACTATTCATACTTTGTTAATCGCTCATGGTTCCCACAACCCTAGTTGTGAAGTTTAGTTACCCTTAATCATATGAACACAATTCATTGTTTTAGCTGAAAGAATTATGAACTTACATAATTAAGAATAAAAAACCCGGAATTTCAACTTAAATTTCAATACAAAAATCTTCAAAACCAACTTAGAAATCAAGAATTGCTAGGTTTGAAAGTTAATCTACCAAGCCAAATACTAGAATAAAAAGAATAATGACTAACCCTCAAAAAACAAGGTTTACATACCCAATTTATAGAAAACAAGTCCTAAATTAAAAGGAAACAAAATAACGAATGTTTGTTCAGGCACGCGTCTTCATTCCAGGAGACTGACTGACAGACCGTCAATGGATTTACGGTCCGTGAGTCCCTTCCGTCAGCCAGGACTTGGAAAATATTTCAGTTTCCAAAAATCAACACCAGTACGGACCGTAAATCAATCTAAGGTCCGTTGATCTATCTCCATAGCTCCACACTTGTAATTTTTCAAAAATCAGGTACTGGAATCCTTGCAGTCACATTCTACGATTCAGTAGTACGGTCCGTAGATCAATCTACGGATCGTCAATGGTCACCGTGGTTCCACACTTGGTCAGATTCCCTGATTCTCCTTCCATGCCTTGCCCTGCTGATCTACGATCACCATCTACGGAGCGTCAATTGACCAACGGTCCGTAGATCACCTTCGTAGATGCCCTTTTCTGCATTTCCTTCATCCATCTCTTTACTTCCGCGCCTAAACATCTTACTTGCAAAACATGATAAAAACGCATAAAAACAATCTAAAAAGACCCTAGACACACACAACTCTTAAGTGAAATGTATCAAAAATACCGGACACTCATGGTATATCAACACCCTCAACTAAAATTCATTGTTTTTTCTCAAGCGACGCACTTAGACTCTAAACGACACTTGTAAAGAAGCAAGCATTTCAAGCACAAGCAATTACATGGCTCTCTACCCCAACTCTCGTTTCGGGTGCAAAATATGTTCTCTTAGACTCGACAAGCAAATTCATGCGGATCAACATATGACAAAGATCGACCAACCAACACACAACATGCACTGTTTCACTATCACCAATGTACCAACTTTCCGACAATGTAACTAGTGCCCTTACTTCAAACAAAATCCCTTTTTCAAACAATGAATATGAATTTGAGTAGAAGGATTCATTCAACACTCACACTCAGAAGTAACTACAAATACAGTTAGTGCTCAATACCATAGGCTTGCCCTTATTTTCACTGCTTAGACTCTCCAAACTAGATTCTAGGATCACTATAGGACTTTCTTGGCTTGTAACATGGGCTCAGGGTCAGGTGTGGTACATTTGGGTACTTCTTAGTGACTTTCTGCCCTCCTTGACATTACACTAGACTTTCAACCTTTTTTTGCCCTATTTTTGACATCCTACTGTTTTACATTCTTTCCCTTGATTTTCTTCCACCATGGATGTGACTTTAGACTTTGTAGCTCTTTTATTTTCCACTTTTATCTTTTTCTTGCATTTTTTTAAGCTTTCGACAAGTCACATTTTGTCCTCTCTTTTCTTTTTCAACATCATACTCTTTTCATACCCATTTTTCTTTCGGTTTCCTCTTTCATAGCCACCCTCAACTTATGGATTTTCCATTGGTTGAGGTGTACAATACCCGATGTCGGATTAGGGCCAAGATTGAAGTTACTTTTTACATTAGCCACCCTCAACTTAGGCTTTTGGCCTAAGTTGAGGTGCACATATCCAAGGATGGTCCGGGGCAAACATAGTAGATTAGGGGAAGGTGAGTTGGGGTTTAGAAAGAAATGATCTAATTTAGGCTCAAAACATTTTGATCAAATGGATCATTTATTTCATTTGGTTGGATTTATCTTTTTAGGCAATTTGTTGAATTATCAGAACAAGGGCCTATGATCACTTCCTAGCCTCTAGAGTAGATTGTCTTAGTAGGACTAACCGGGCAAGTACTAGATTGACACAAAAACTATTTGAACAATCAACTATTCTCACATACTCTTGGCACATAGTTTCATTATCAGATTACCCAATTCAAATTTTAGCTTAAGTCATGCCATCAAGTTGATTCATTATCATGTCGTACTCAAAGCCAACACATTCAACTTATCTTAGCCTTCAAATTCTAGCACACAATAGAACATTTGGACGGGTGTCATTTTTCATTCTTTTTCATTCTTCTACACATACGATCCTAACACATGCCGGTTCAACATAAATTAAATAGTCTCTTGGGGGAAAAGAAAACCCCAAGAGAGGATTATGAGTTGGGTTACTCAAACTTCACCCTATCACTTACAATCCATTTACCCCACCCCCAACAAAAAATAGGTGCACTTGTCCCCAATGCACACAAAAAATAGTAAAATGTAATGGATTTGGGTGAAGCAAACCTGTGGTGCATAGCGCCGATGAACTATCAACAAACAGGTGGGTCCAGTTTCCCAGAGCCCGCTAAATTAACACTCAGGTCACCCTCAGTAGTTCCTGCATCAACAAGGACAACACCATCAGTTGTGCTATCTGCCACTCTAACTGCACCCTCAGTGGTGCTCACATCAATCCTCACGGGCACAGAACTCGATGCCCCAACAGCAGCATCAAGCGCCCTTTTCTGGCGCAATTCCTCATCTAATATCGATGCTCTCCTAGCCTGTTCCTCCTGTTTATGCTCCATTTTTTCTAGTTCGAGGATCATCAATGGTCTCAAAAAGGTGACTAGAATGATGCCTCTTGCTACAAGCACATGTGGGATCGGGTTGTGTCTCTGCGTCCACCCTGAATAAGGCATTAAGAATGGTATCCTCAGACAATACCGTCAGTGCAAGCTCTGGCTCATTCACAAAAATCTCAAGAATGTTATCCACATCAACTCAGAGGCTAGCCAACTCCGCCCGAATGGACGAAAGTTCAGTGTCGGGGGTTGGTCGGGCCAGAACCCTCAACTCAAACGCATCCAGGCATTTATGAACTGCCTGGATCTGCTGCTCTATCTGCTTTGCCACCCTTTTCTCTTTTCTAGCGTCAGACTCTACTATCGACTTTTGCATCCAAGGTTGGATGTGGTGCAGCAGCGTGGCCATCTTAGCCTCTAATTTCTATACTCTGGCTATCGGGACAAGGATAGCTCCTGATGGTGATGTGGATCGGGATGAGCTAGGAACCCTACTAGCTACCTGATAAGAGGTGGCCGGGATAGTATTGGTGTGGCCTAGTATAATGGGATCACGGCCCTGTGCCTGCTCCACCGTGTCTACAAGATATGTTCCCAAGGGAGGCACCTTAACTTGGGGCTCTCAGCGTGGTGCCGCCATATTTGCCTCATCTCGAATGAGGCCTATATCAAAAGTCCCAGTAGGGTGGATCAACCTATCACAGTGCCAAATTGGCACTCCAAAGTCCCTGTACAATTGAAAAATCAAACATGGAAAGGGATAAGTAGTGGAGGTCTTGAATGCCCTCTCGTGAATCTCTGTCAGCAGCATGCAGGCAAAGCCAATCTCCAATCCTGCTACTACTGCTGCAACCATGACAACTCTGTCCCATGTGAGTTGGTTGTAAGCTTTTATAGGCGACACCCTGTTGCAGACCAACAACTAGAAAAACATGGCCACAAAATTTAATGTGGTCTTTTGGATACCCAACCGTGGTGTGGTGACCCACTCTGCACGCTCGCCATCTGCAGCAATGTGTTTAGCCAACCATAGTATAACAGCCTCTCGCTGCTCAATATTTCTCTGAAAAGCGTCGCCCCTCACAATGTCCCATAGGTAATCAAATTGTGCTGTGTTCAGTGGCCAAGAGTGACCGGTGGTAGGGCCATAGAGAAATCGGCTGATGGTGGCATGTGATATGTCCACCGGACAACCTCGGACCACAGTGGAAGTGAGAGGGTACTGGGATGTGGGCTTGGATCGTTTGGAGATCGAACCTCGGAGAGTGGCAGCATATGAGGCGTAGAACTCCTGCACAATCTCCTCATTATAAGTCCCTGGGTCTCGAACAATCCAGTCACACTTGTGAAGTTCAAAATGTTGGTGGATGTCGGGGACAATATGGAAGCTCCCCGTGAGGACTCTACGCTCCACTGTAATATGTCGGGCCATCATCTTTTTGTCATTTTTCATCTTGGCATCCCGATAAATCTACCATTGGCCCTCAACACACCATTTATTTGGCTCGCCGGCCATTGGTGTAGGGTTATCATTCTATGGTGCTGGTACTGTCTTCGAGCTAATGACCTCATCAGACGATGCTTGTTCATTTTCGCCGAAAGCTGTGGCAGATTTAGCAATGGACCCTTCAGCATGGGCAGACTCGGATCCTGAAGCATGACTAGACTAAGAGCCCGAAGCATGGGCAGACTCAAATTGGGACGTATACCTATTCTTTGAACTGGAAAAAGCCCCAGTTGGTGACCCGATCAGTGTGTGCTCCTCATTAGACTGGGAGACAGTGAGTACGTCGGGAATCACCTTCGGGGGGTGCCTCTGGTGACTCGGGGTGCAGTGGGAGATGTAGTTGTGTTGGGAGGAACGTATGCCAGATCCGTCTCCACATCGTTATCTTCGTCGATTAGCCTGAAGCTAGGGGCAACTGATTTTGACTTGCCCTGTTTTGTATAGGTGACTAGCTTTTTGGGTGTCATAGTACTTGTGGAAGAGTTATTAGTACCAAAACTAACTAAAAACACACTCGAATTAATTTTAGAACTAAAAACAAACAACAACAAAGACCCAAAAAATAAATTTAGACAGTGGCTACAGTGGTCATTTATGATGGGGAGCTACGG
Organism: Solanum verrucosum; assembly: GCF_900185275.1. Lineage (NCBI taxonomy): Eukaryota > Viridiplantae > Streptophyta > Magnoliopsida > Solanales > Solanaceae > Solanum > Solanum verrucosum. The sequence goes on along the minus strand of NW_026020312.1, from coordinate 797,988 downwards.
TCTGTAGACTGATATACAATCCATGGAACCCTTCCGTGGATCACAGGACCAACACTATTGGTCACAGATGGAAACCAATGATGTATACAACTATCCGTAGATTGATCTATGGACCGTAGTCCACCTCCGTGGTTTCACATATAGTGAAATTTTCAAGTGCATCCAACCATGAACCTGATATAATAATCTGTAGACGGGGTCTCGTGGTCGTGATCTGTGCCAGGTTTCAGATATTCGTTATTTTCAAGCACACATATTTGACCATTTTCAATAGTATCCTAGTCTAACCATGCATTTCAACATTTAGTCATACTAGTTCATCATTCTAAGAGTTCCAATTACTCAATTTGATAATTACTTCATACAAGATTCAGAACCCTAAGTCGAAACTTACATATAGACTAGAATTTAGACAGGTTTAACACACTATCAAGGTAACACAATCACAATCTATCATCAAAAGGGTTTTAGTACTTAAATTTTAGCATGCAATTATATACACTTAACTACCCAAGGTCAAGACCCGACTCCCGACTTTCTATATTCAATCTATGAAACGAAATTCAAAGTGAGGGGAAAGTCTATTACCTTACATGCAACGAGGAATGGGGTGATTGCGTGTTAACACTACGCTTTGTAGACCACACTAATTGCCTAGTTGCGCCGAACCCAAACACCGAAGTTTTGAATAAGGAAAATGAGAGAGATTGGGGAATTTCTGGGATGAAGGAGTGAGAATTATATATGGGGGAGTGATTGGTAATTTGAGGCGTGATTTAGGGGATTTGGAGGAGTTAAAAATGGTTGTGGGGGGGAAATGAAGGAAGAGGGAATGAATTTGAAAGGTGGGATTTTTAAATAAGAGGGTCCGGGTCAGGTGGGTCCAACTTAGAGTTAGGACCTACGAGACCTCGCGTACCGTCCGTAGGCCTATCTACGGTCCGTAGGCCTATCTACGGTCCGTCAGTTGGTACTGTAGATCACCTTCACACTTATCAATATTTAGACACTTACCTGGGATCTATGGACACTATTAATGGTCCATTGATGGATTGACGGACCGTCGATGGGGTCCGTAGACCTCTGCACCAGACCATTTTCGGTAGATTTTTCATAGCGCGCCTGCACATGTATCAACCATTAGGTTATTCTTTTTACATTTTATAGAAACTTTTTAGACACAGACCCTATGCTATTTCTAGCCAACACTAGTACAAAACTAAAACACCTATCTAAATTAATACATAGAATCAACTAAACAAATAAAACTACTAAATGGAAAACAAAAAACCTATCATTGGCTAGATTGTACATCTTAGGTTGCCTCCCAAGCAGTGCTTGATTTAACATCGCGGCACGACTAGGCCTCTTGATTACTCAGACTTCACTAAGATGATAGGCCTCAACAACTTCTTGCACACTTTCTGCATTTCGCAAATAGATCTTGATATTTTACCCGTTAACCTTGAAATTTGTTCCACCACTGTTCTCAAGCTCAACCACTCCATGGGGGAACACTTTTGTGAGTAAAAATGGCCCGGTTCATTTGGATTTGAGTTTGCGCGGAAACAAGCGCAACCTGGAGTTGAATAGAAGCACAAGATCACCGATAACAAATTCTCGCTTTTCAATTCTTTAGTCATGATACATCTTCATCTTCTATTTGTACAAGGCAGAACTTTCATAAGCTTTTAGGCGAAACTCATCAAACATATTCAAATCATTCTTTCTTTGATTAGATGCGGCGCCCCAATCCAAATTTAGCTTCTTCATCTCCCACAAAGCCTTATGCTCTAGCTCTATCGGTAAATAACAAGACTTCCCCTATACAAGTTGGTAAGGAGGCATACCTATGGGAGTCCTGTATGCAGTGCGATAGGCCTATAGAGCATCATCAAGCTTCCTTGACCAATCTGTTCTATTAGCATTCACAGTCTTCGCCAAAATTTGTTTGATCTCTTTATTGGACACTTCAACTTGCCCACTAGTCTGTGGATGGTACGGAGTGGCTACACTGTGGCGGACACCATATTTCTCAGGTAGCGTCTTGAACAACGTATTACAAAAGTGGGAACCTCCATTACAGATAATCACCCTCAGTGTACCAAGTCGGGAGAAGATATTCTTTTTCCAAAATGCGGTGACACTTTTACCTTCATTGTTGGGGAGGGCAACTGCTTCCACCCACTTCGATACATAATCAACCACAACAAGAATATACTTCATCCCATCTGAACTCACAAATGGACCCATAAAATAAATGACATATACGTCAAACAACTCTATAACCAATGTAGGATTCATAGGAAGCTCTTACCTCTTTGAAACCCCTCCTTCTCTTTGGCAACGATCACAAGACTTAGCGAAATCATGAAAATCTTGGTGGATGGTAGGCCAGTAGTACCCACTCTACAAAATCTTATGCGCAGTTCGAATACCACTATGATGCCCACCAACAGGCGATGAATGACATGCTTCAAGTACACTCAACATCTCAACCTCGGGCACACAACGACAAATAATTCCATCAGCACAACTACGATACAAGTAAGGCTCATCCCAAAAGAATTCCTTCACATCATGCATAAACTTTTTCCTGTGGCGAAAAGACAAATCTGGGGGTACCAAATCGCTTGCCAAATAATTAGCAAAGTCTGCAGACCAAGGAATCAGATCATGAGAAGCAGCCAATACCTATTCATCTGGTAAAACATCATTAATTTCAGCCCCATCACCAAGCTTTAGCATAGCCTTTTCCCCTAATCTAGACAATTGATCAACAACTTGATTTTCGGTCACCTTTCTATCTTTTACCACAAAATCAAACTCTTGCAGCAACAAAACCCATCTAATCAACCTCGGTTTTGCATAATTTTTTTCCATCAAATACCTTAATGCAGAATGGTCAGTATTCACTATGACCATGGTAACAAGAAAGTAGGATGAAAATTTCTCGAATGCGAAAACCACCGCAAGAAGTTCTTGTTCAGTCACAATATAATTCTTTTGGGCTACATTAAGAGCTTTGCTAGCATAGTAAATAGGGTGAAGAATTTTCTCTCTCCTCTGTCCTAATAATACACCAAGCGCCACTCTACTCGCATCGCACATTACCTCAAATTGTTGTCCCCAATCCGGTGAAATAATGATAGGTGCAGTAACCAACTTCTCCTTCAACTCTCCAAATGCTCTCAGACAAGCATCATGAAAATCAAATTATACTCCTTTTCGAGCAGTTTGCACAGTGGATGTGCAATTTTAGAGAAGTCCTTGATGCACCTCCTATATAAACATGTATGCCTAAGAAAACTTCTAACACCTTTTACAGAGATAGGTGGTGGAAGCTTTTCTATTACCTCTAATTTTGCTCTATCAACCTCAATGCCCTTCTCAGAAATCCGATGACCCAGAACTATTCCTTCTTTCACCATAAAGTGGCACTTCTCCCAATTTAGCACCAGATTGCAGTCTTCACACTTTTTAAAAACCTCAACCAGATAATCCAAACATCGATCAAAAGAGTCACCTACTACATAGAAATCATCCATGAACACTTCAATAGTGTCCTCCACCATATCAAAAAATATTGACATCATACAACGTTGGAAGGTCGCTAGAGCATTGCACAACCAAAATGGCATCCGTTTAAAAGCAAAAGTCCCATAAGGGCATTAGAAGGTGCTCTTTTCTTGGTCTTCTGGAGCTATAGAAATTTGATTGTAGCACAAATACCAATCAAGAAAATAATACCAACCCTTGCCTGCAGGTCTGTCCAACATTTGGTCCCTGAATGGCATAGGAAAGTGGTCCTTCTCTGTCCACCCATTCAACTTCCGGTAATCCATGTACACTTCTCCATCCGGTCACGGGCCGCATTGGAACAATCTCGTTTCTCTCATTTGGAACAACAGTAATACTACCCTTTTAAGGCACACATTGCACATGACACAACCAATTACTATCTGCAATGGGATAAATAACTCCGGCATCCAACCACTTGATGATCTCCTTTTTAACTACCTCTTGCATAGGTGGATTCAATCTTCTATGGTGCTTGATACTAGGGTTGTGATCTGGCATGAGTTGGATTTTGTGAGAACAAATACCGGGAGAAATCCTAATAATATCCGCAATAGTCCACCCAATAGCTCTCTTGAACCTCTTTGACACAGTCACCAAGCACTCTACTTGTCTCACATTTAAATCTGTCGCAATGATGACCGGCAAAGTATTATCTGTACGCAAAAATACATATTTCAATTGCGGTAGTAGAGACTTAAGCTCCAATTTTGGTGCCTCCACAATAGATGGTCTCATGGGTGGGGACTCACGATTCTTCATGTCTAACTCATACCTCTTTGGTTTTGACCGATATTCGCACCTATCAAGTGCAACTACCAATTCATCATACTCTTCAATACCATCACTATCGAAATTCATCATAACTGCTGCTAGTGCCTCAACACCTAGTCGCTCTTCCATTTGCACTTCTGTTTCACTCTCAACTCTGTAAGTTATAATAGATACCATTTGGAGCTCACCACTCTGCTTCATGGACCTACAAATATTGAAAGTTGCTTCTTCATTGTTCAGTCTGAACTTCATCTACCCCTTCTCTATATCAACCAACGCACGCCCTGTGGCAAGGAATGGTCTCCCCAGGATGATGGGAACCTCAAAATCAACCTCACAGTCAAGAATCACAAAATCTGCATGAAAGATGAACGACTCCACTTTCACTAGCACATCATGGAGTACACCAATGGGCATTTTCACAGTTTAATCAGCCATAAGTAACCGTATAGTAGTAGGCTTTGGATCCCCTAGACACAACTTATTATAAATAGACAATGGCATGAGGTTGATGATAGCACCAAGATCACACAATGTCTTAACAAAGTGTAACAACCCTATAGTACATGGAATCATGAAAGCTCCAGGATCTTCCTTCTTATGCACAAGAGACCTTGTAGCAATAACGCTACAATGCTGCATTCTATCATCCATCATCTTCAAAACTCACAGACTTTTTCTTTATCACCATATCTTTCATAAACTTCGTATACCCAGGCATTTGCTCCAAGGCTTCTATCAACAAAACATTGATGGAAAGCTGCTTCAACATAGTAATACACCTACGATATTTACCATATTTAGTCTTCTTCGCTAACCTCTGTGGAAAAGGTGGTGGAGGTGTAGGTATGGGGACCACTTTCTGAGATATATCAGCTTATTTCACTGTTGGATTCTCAGACTCTTCTCTAACCTCTGCCACATTATCTTCTTTTCGAATCTCAACATCCACCACCGACGATATAGGTGGATCAATGGTTTGCTTACCCCTTCGAGTAGTAACTGCCATACAATGACTATCATTCTTTGGATTCTAGATGGTGTTGCTAGGAAGAGTGTCAGGTTGACGTGGGTTCAATATAGTAGACAATTGAGTCAACTGCTGCTCTAGCTGCTTTATTGACACTACATGGGCATCAACTTTTGACCAATACCAGACAAATTGTTTTTCATCTCCTTCACATTCTCATCAGTTGCATCAAACCTTCTCATCATCTTCTGCATCATATCTTCAATACGCACAATATTTCCTCCAACTTCCCTAGTACCAGATTCCTGATTTTGTGGGGGAACATAAGGTCCAACCCGAGCGTTTTTGGTGCCATAGTTGTTGCGATTGTAGTTGTTGTTGCGATTGAAGTTCCCATCATGGACATATTGACCCTCTCGGTTGTAATTGTCATATTTTCGACCTTTGTTTCCTTGACCTTGGTGCCAATTGTCCGTGTTGGATCCTTGGGCATTTGGTCGGAAACTCCCCGTCTGATCATTCACCTCATAAGCATCCTCTTCATAGTAACACTCTTCAACTGGTGGTGGCGTTCCAGTCAAGTAGTTCATAGCATTTATCTTTTCCGCACCTCCGCTCACATGCTTCAATACCAACCCCAACTCGGTCCTCATCTGAGCCATCTCCTCAGGAATCTCATCCGCAGACTGGTTGTTTGTAGCATGAATGGAAAATGTATTTCTCCAAGTATCCGACCTCCTAGTGCTCCATGCTTTATTGTTGCGAGAGATCTTCTTCAGTTTTTCTACAGTCTCTGCGTATGTGCACTCACTATATGAACCTCCAATAATAGTATCAAGCACTACTTTATTGTTGTCATCCTGGCCTCGATAGAAATATTTCTTCAGTGACTCATCATCAATACGGTGATTCGGATCACCTCTTATGAACACAATGAATCTTTCCTAAGAGCTACTCACAGACTCTCTAGGTAATGCCACAAAATTGTTGACCTTATTTGTGATTGAGCTTCTTGGACACTGGATAATATCATGCTAAAAACACATCCTTCAGTTGGTTCCATGTATAGATTGAGTTATAAGGAAGCTCAGTGAACCATACAACAATATCGCCTGTCAGTGATAAAAAGAACACTCACAATCCGATGACATCTATATCCAAGTCTAGTCGACCTACATAGCTCTTGCAAACCACCATTAGCTTTGCTATGTGAGCATATGGGTCCTCTTATGGAAACCCTGAGAACAAGCCCCTCGCTGTAAGAATCTCCATCAAGCTACTGGTCACCACAAATGTATGCCCCGGAGGCAAAGGGGGTAGGACAACACGTCCATCAGAGTCAGCAATATTGACGTTGCCCCTGGTGGATCTTGCAACCTCAATGCATCTCCCAATTGATTTTCAGCTGGAACCTGGTTTTTCCTACCAACTACCCTCGGATGTTGCAACTCAACTTCATCACCTGGATTGCCTCCGATAGGATTAACTTGAACTCCTTGATTGTTCATTCTTCACAAAGTTCGATTCAACTCTGGATTGTAAGGAGTATGTAGTTAACCTTGGCTCTGTGTACTTGGCATACACTAGAGTCAGAACCTGAGAGAGACAAAAACAAAAACAAAAAGTAAAATTAGGAAATATTTGACTAAAGTTCAATAATGCAGTTAAAATTAATCGAAAAGCCAAATTTCACCGATAGCGGCGCCAAAATTTGATACGCTCAAATTACACCTCCCTAAAGAAGCATAAGCGATCGTTATCAAATAAAGAACACAACTTGTAGGTTGGGATCGATACCACGAGAAAAATGGTTTACACTGAAATTTAACCAACAATTATATTCGTTTAGTCAACTTACATCCAAAAACAACTAATTAAAGGGGGGGGGGGGATTTGTGAAACAAAAGTAAGTAATCAGTAAACAAAAGTCAATTTTGGTTGTTTATCAAGATGAGTGAATTAGCTAGGGTATACGTGTTCCCCATAAGCTCATAACGTAGTAATCCTAGTAATAGCAATCCTTTCCTAGTGTACTACATGCGAAGTGATAAGCTAGGTATTTCTAAATCCTTGGTCCGGAATCTAGAGAATTTCACTCCGTACCTTGGTCCAGCTAAGCGCGTATAATTTACTAACCCTTACCTTTACCTCATATTAGACATCACATCGATGTTTAACTTAGTTATTACTTTACACCTATAGACACTAAACTATTATATACTATCACACTAAATCTATGTTGATAATTCTTTTCTTGTTGATTACCTCCTTGGTCCGACAAGCAGCAACAAGGTGAGTTCTAACATTGTTCACCATTAAAAAGACTTTTAAACGAAAGAATTATCAATGCATGGAAAACACTATTCAAGAATTGCTTATTTACTATTCATACTTTGTTAATCGCTCATGGTTCCCACAACCCTAGTTGTGGAGTTTAGTTAACCATAATCATATTAACACAATTCATTGTTTTAGATGAAAGAATTATGAACTTATGTATTTAAGAATAACAAACCTGGAATTTCAGCTTAAATTTCAATACCAAAATCTTCAAAACCAAGTTAGGAACTCAAGAATTGCTAGATTTGCAAGTTAATCTCCGAAGCCAAAAACTATAATAAAAATAATAATGTCTAACACCCAAAAAATGAGGTTTACATACCCTATTTATAGAAAATATGTCCTAAATTAAAAGGGAAGTAAAATAAGGAAAGTTTGTTCAGCCACGCGTCTTCATTCCACGAGACTGACTAACGGACCGGATCTACAGTCCGTGAGTCCCTTCCGTCAGCCAGGACTTGGAAAATATTTCAGCTTCGAAAAAACAACTTCTCTTAAGAAAACGATGGAACACTAGTACGGACCGTAGATCAATCTACGGTCCGTCGATTCCTCTCCATAGCTCCATACTTGGAATTTTCCAAAAATCAGGTACTGGAACCCTCGCAGTCACATTCTATGGTTGAGCAGTAGGGTCCGTAAATCAATCTACGGACCATTAATGGTCACTGTGGTTCCACACTTGGTCAGATTCCCTGATTCTCCTTCCATGCCTTGTCTTGCTGATCTACGATCACCATCTACGGAGCGTCAATGGACCTACAGTTCGTAGATCACCTCCGTAGATGCCTTTTTCTGCATTTCTTTCATCTCTCTCTTTACTTCCGCGCCTAAACGTCTTTCCTGCAAAACATGATAAAAATACATAAAAAACAATCTAAAAAGGCCCTAGACAAACACAACTCTTAAGTGAAATGTATCAAAAATATTGTAAACTCACGGTATATCAAAGGGGTATATCCTCTCTACATCACAAGTTTAGGGCTCAATATACGGTTAAGACTAGCATAAATGGATTGTAAGTACTTAGTTATCATAAATAACATACCTCAAGTAGTAGGGCTGATTATTACCTTCTTGATTAAAATCTATTGTTGTCCTCTATGGTAAATTAGTTGGGGGACCTGTGAGACAATTGTTTATGCTATAGAAGATGTAAGAAATTCACATAGGATCTCTCTTATATTTAGTTAGGAGCGCCTTGTGATTCTCTCTCGACACAAGCCCAAATTTGGGCCTTACAAGTTGGTCTTCTTGTTGTGGACTTCTCATTGCGAGGCGCATTGACCTGCCTAGGAATGTTTTTCATGACTGGTCAATGGGCCTCACAATTAGAAGTCCACAACATGAAGGCCAATTTGTCAAGCTTAAATTTGGGCTCGTGTCAAGAAACAATTATAAGGGTTTCCTAACTATATATAAGAGAGATCGGATGTGAATTGCTTACATTTTCCATAGCATAAACCACTACTTCTCCGGTCCCCCGGCTAATCTACTGTAGAGAACAACAATAGAAAATAAATCTCCCCAACAAAATTCTTCTACCGATGTAATAGAGATAAGAAGATTTGGAGCTGACCCATTAGAATTTCAACTGTTAAAGAGATTTGGATTAAGAAGGTAATAATCAGCCCTACTGATTGAGGTGTGTCATTTATGGTATATGAAGTATTTGCAATTTATTTATACTAGTCTTAGCCTAGATTTCGCCCTAAACTTGTGATGGAGAGAAGCTATACCCCTTACTAAAAATAGGTAGTTCATATACCCTATGGTCTAACTAATGGTTTTTATTATATCATGTACATAAACAATTCTGTTTCACAAAATGAAAAGAAAAATTTTAATTATTTTTTGATATTCCAAAAATGTTATGTGACTTTAATAAATTACCCCACCCATTTTTTTACCCCTTAGGACCTAACCCAAATGAAAAATAACACAATCGCGTATTTCTCTGAACACAAGAAAATAAATAAAAAACTCATTTATTTTTCTATAAATTATTGTTCATGCAACACGTTTTCCTTCCTTAGAAACACACCTTATAGTTTAATTAATATGTTAGTTTTGGTTTTACTAATGTAATTCATGTGTGGTCAGTAGGGTTAGGCCCCTACGACTCCGGTTCAAGGTCCTAGGAGAGGTCTCCAGGGTATAAGAGGTGGTCCTCAGGTAGGGAGATCAGGTGGTCGAGGTGGACGTTTTCATGTATATGCTTTTTTGGGGAAGCCATAGGCAGAGACCTCAAATATTGTCATCATAGGTATGTTCTCCGTCTCCCATCAGCTTGCATATGCTTTTTTTTATTCGGCGTCTACCTTTTCGTATCTATCTATTTATTATGCTATGTGATTGTGTTTGGCTTGTGAGTATATGCTTGTGCCTATAGCTACCCCCGCAGGTGATTCTTTGGGAGTGGATCAGGTTTATAGAGCTTGTGTAATGACCATCTTAGGGTATGATACTTGGGTAGACCTTATTGTGTTAGACATTGTAGACTTCGATGTGATTCTAGACATGGATTTGTTGTCTCCCTACCATGCGGTCTTGGATTATTTCTATAAGATTGTTACTTTCTGCATACCTGGCATTTCTCCTCTTGTAGGGACCGGTTCTGATAGTTATATACCAAGGGGTGTGATCTCTTTTCTTACCCTTCAGCGGTTTGTATAGAAAGGGTGCTTATATTATGTCACACCCCTAGCCTATTGATAAGTCTAGGAATTTGACTTATTTAGGTCACAAATTTCACAGTTTAATGTCCTCAGTTTCCTAACTTATGCTCTAAATTGATGCTTATGTGTTGATTTGTAGCTAGGAAAAAAAAGAGAAAGGCAAGGAAATTAACGGGCAAAACACAAAAGAAAAACAAAGTTGAAGATCACTAAAGCCAATCGGAGGTTCAGTGAATGGCCCTTTTTGCTCACCTAAAGTTATAGCATGCCAACCCTTGAATAAGATAAATTGGATAAGGTAATGTACCTTTCGGTGAAATGCCAATTTGATCAACGAAGGAGACTTAGCCCACCAAATGTTACAGAAATATTAATGGAGGGGCAAGCAAATACGACAATCACAAAGGACAAACGGTGAATCACCAAATCAGTTGGCGACCCTGACCTGGACCGCCTAATGTTAGAGGACAAAAATGGTGAGGACTCAAGATGAAAAGGTGATGTATAGAAGCGTTTGGTGGATCGTTGACCAGGTCGGCGACACTCAACTTATACTATCGATTGACCCCCAAGACAATGTCTGAAAACATATAAACTGATTTTCAAAAATAGAAAAGAGTATAGTGACATTGTAGACTTTGGGTTTTCAACTAAAACTCTATTTTTCTATGTTTTCAGTAAATTTTTGAGTTTAATTTAAGTGGGAGATTGGATTAGACATATTGTTAAGACACGGATTTTTTTACCTATCGTATAAAGAATATAATTGGTAATGTTTTTGTGCTTTTCATTATGAATAGCTAAAACCCCTATTATTAAGGGTGCGATGATGTGATTAATTTCTCAAATTAACCTATGGATGTTAGTAATTACTGACTTGTTGTTGTTTTAAAGTGGGTTTGATTGATAATGGAGTTTTGAATTCATTAATTGTAGTCATGCAGTTCTAATTTAGTCTTCTTTACTTGTTTGAGAAGGAAGTTTTAGAACTAATATTATTAATTGATAATTGTAGCTATTGGTTTATTATGGGTTTAGCTAGAGATAGTGAATCTTACTTCAATCCAACTTATCCAGCTCAAGAGAGTAGGTAAATTAAGGTTTTGGGGTGTTTATAACTGCTTCACTTGTCAAGGTTCGAGAGAACTCACTTGATTCGTAATAGTTGATCGAGAGATAACTATTGCATCTAAAGACTAGCATACCCGCTAAGAAGAAAGGATTGTCAATAATTTGTAATAACCTGTATAGTTTGTTTGGCAATTAATTGGCCACATCCCCAAGGATTCCCCTCTACTAGATTATACTCCTGTTTTTGTAGTTGTTGCTTGGTAATTCCAATACTCCATTTGACACTTTTTCCATCCCTAAAGATTTACTTTAATTTCTCCGATAATATCCTATTCCTACAATCGTTTAGAACACACCTTTTACTTCGTGATTGAATTCTATATTGTGTCACTCCCTGTGGGATCAACCCCAACTCTTTGTTGGGTTTATACTAGATTGCGATCGCCTACACTAAGTATTGGATGAAGTGTAGTTGAGCGTTATAAGAAATAGTGCCAGTGCCGGGAAGTGGTGTTTATAATTCTCTTCATGAAATAGAGTTGTTGTCTAATTTTGTTTGTAGTTGAATTCATTTACGTTGTTTTGTGTTTGTTGTTAACAGGTGATGCAATGAATGTGAACGGAAGAAACATGAACCAATATGACCACCAAGATGACATGTACAACTTGAATACTATCAATGAGGCTCAATTGGGTGTCATAGGTGCTATTCGTCTACCTCCGATCGTGGGATATGTTGCATTCCACGTGACTAGCATGATACTACCACTATTGCATATGAAAGATGTATTCAGAGGGTTGGAAAATGAGGATCCCCATGACCATATTCGTAAGTTTGTGGACATATGTGGTCCATTCTCGCCCAAGAATATCTCACAAGAATTAGTCCAACTCCGGTTGTTCCCTTTTTCTTTATGGGGAAAGCGACCAAGTGGTTAGCGGATCTACTGAGGAACTCTATCGCATCTTGGAAAGAACTTACTGAGGCATTGTACATAATATTCTTCCTACCCTCGAAAATGGTGAAGTTGCGAGACAATATTCAGGACTCAAGCGAGTAGGCTGGGAAGCGATTCGTGAAACATGGCTAAGATTTCAAAATGTGTTGCTATAGTGTCAAACGCATGGGCTTCCCAATAATGTGATACATCGATATTTTTACGGGAGTTTAGACTCAGTGACCAAAGGAATGGCTGACCACCTTGTCCGAAGAGGGATAATGTTACAAACATTTGAAGTGGCATTTTCCATTCTTGATGAAATGACGAAAATTAACTGGGCTTGGTACACTCAAGAGGACCAGGATGACAAAGGAAAAAATTGATAAAGAGAGAGCGGGATGAAAATATTAGCAAGATGATGTCCCAAATGGAGTTGTTGAGAAAACAGGTGCTAGAGTGTGTTGATGAAAACAAAGAGGAAAAAAGAGTGTCTAGACTCGAGAAGGGTTCTTGCCCAAGAAATGTAAAGTTGGGTGAGAATCAAGGCTGGAACAAACTTATTGAAGTAGAGCGGAGAGGATACAATCAAGATTAGGCTGACCAAATTGACCTTTGGAAGAGAGAAGATAATCACAAGGAGTATCACATACAAATATGTGACAACCCAAAATCTAAGGGCAGTTCAAGAAGCCTTCAACTGGATGAATTGTTATCGCTCTTCCTAGATAAAATTGAAGGGTCTGATAACATGCTTAAGAAAATAAAGGTTGATTTCTCATCTTTGAATAATAAGCTAAATTCCCACGCGGATACGATTAAAAAACTTGAATATCAAATGTGCCAACTTTCAGCCCAACTGGAACCCAAGCTATTAGAAAAGAGTGTCGATGGGTATACGACAAGTTCAAGGGTGGATCATGACAAAGGTTTAGTACTTTTAACACTATGTGGGAAAATAACAATTTGTCATGTGAAGGTGAATAATGGGACAAACACCTGTGAAGAAGAGAAAGTCACCATTGAGGTAGAGAAGTCCGTTCAATGATGAGTCCAAAAATTGGACTCATTTACGGCTATATTTTGAAAGAATTAGTGTCCTCAAATGCATATTTTGTCTCAATGTCTAATGTAAATCCTTACGTTTCAGGTATTTGGAGTTTGAGGCATATCATGGACACTACTTGGCAAGAAGGAACAAGGCGGATGAAAAGAACGAAGAATTGAATGCCTGAAGATCATCGAGCCCTGTTGGTGAGTCGCTGATCGTCTTGGAGATCACCTTTTCTTCCAATGTGCCGAGCCCTAAAGGAGAACGTCAATTCAGTGATGAAATGGAGCAGTCGGTGCGTCGCCGATCAGTTCCACGAAGCAGTACCATATCACCCAATGACTCACAATGCGAAGAGGCTGAATGCTAAAGCAGGAAGGTGATTTAATCGATGAAAAGGTGGATTGCCAAGCGTATCAAAAATCCCGACTAACTGTGCCGAATGGTCCTCCGCAGCACAAATTTTCAAACACTATAAATACTTGTTTGAATTTATAGTAGCATATCATATCACTCCTATTATTCAAACTTTTTACAGTTTTTTGGACAGTATACGTTTTAGAGGGTTTTGGAGACTTTGTTTTATGACCTGGAAGATTCAAAGGGTTTCAACCCCAGGAAATTAGACGTGGGTCTCGAAGATTCTTCACTCTTGACGTGTTTTAAGACGTAATTCTTCATACCCAGTTGATGGAAACTGATATTGGTATAAATTTTTATCTCTTTTACATGTCTAGCTAAGACCCCAATTCTTGGGGTGTGATTTTGTGAATATGGGTTAAATTATATGTTGGGTCTTGCTTGTTGATGGTTTATTTGTTGTTTAAATGTGATTTCGTTTAGTAGTTGTGTATGAACTTAATGGGATTTTTGTTGCAAATACGATTTCATCTTAGTGTTTTTGGCTCGCTCGAGAGAGAGGTCGTAAAACTAAGACTACTAAATTGATAGCTAATGGTATTAGGTCAACATGGGTTCAGCTCGACAAATTGAACCCTAGTCTTTCTCCCACACATTCAGCTCGAGAGAGTGAATGGGCTAAGGCGGAGGTTGTGCTTAATGCGGCAACTCGGTGTTTGAGAGAAATCGAGTTGATTCGGGGTAACTTGCTCTAGAGAGAATTTATCCCCACTATAGTCTAGCCTAGTCACAAATGTTTAACAATTTACTATCAAAAGCATGTACACGATAGTCTAGTTTATCCCGTATTCCTATCACATCCCAATAATCCTGTCTCCATATTTAGTTCCCTTTGAACTGATTGATCTTGTGTTTTAATTGAGGGCAAGCTAAAGTTTAAGTTGGGGCCGAATGGCCTCTTTCCTCACCAAAAGTTATCGCATGCCAACCCCTGAATAAGAAAAATTAGGTGAGGTAATGTACCTTTCGGCGACACGCCGATTGGATCGGCGAAGGAGACTCAACCCGCCGAATGTTACAGAACTATCAATGGAGAGGCAAGCAAAAACAAAGATCACAAAGGATGAACAGCGCATCGCCGAACCAATCGACGACCCTTACCTGGACCGGTAATGTAACAACACAAAAATGGTGAGGAGTGAAGTTGAAAAGGCGATAGCTAGAATCATTTGGCGCAGGTCGGCGACACTCGACTTAAACCACTGATTGACCTCGCAGGCCAAAATCTGAAAAACATATAAATTAATTTTAAAAAGGGAAAAGAGTATCCTGACATTGTAGATTCTGGGTTTTCAACTGAAACTATGTTTTTCTATATTTTAAGTAGATTTTGGAGTTTAATTTTAGTGTGATATTGGATTAGACGTATTGTAAAGACACGAATTTCGTCACACATCAAATGAAGAATATAATTGGTAATGTTTTTGTGCTTTTCATTTTGAGTAGCGAAAACCCCAAATCGTGGGGGTGTGATTATGTGATTAATTACTCAAATTAACTTATTGTTGTAAGTAATTACTAACTTTATTACTGTTTTAAAGTGGGCTTGATTGATAATTGAGTTTTAGATTCATGAGTTGTAGTCATGCAGTTCTAATTTAGTATTGTTTACTTGCTTGGGATGGAGGTTTTGGAATTAATATTATCAATTGATAATTGTAGTGATTGGGTTGTTATGGGTTTAGCTCGAGAGAGTGAATCTTACTTCGATCCTACTTATCTAGCTCTAGAGAGTAGGTAAATTAAGGTTTTTGGCTGTTAATAACTCTTTTGCTTGTCAAGATTCGAGAGAACTCGCTTGATTCGTAATAATAGATCGAGAGATAGCTATTGCATCCAAATCCTAGCATACCCACTATGAAGCAGTGATTGTCAATAATTTGTAATAACATGTATAGTTAGTTTGAGAATTAATTGGTCACATCCCAATGGATTCCCCACCTAGATTATACTCTTGTTTTTGTAGTTGTTCCTTGGTAATTCAAATCCACCATTTGTCACTTGTGTCATCCATAAAGATTTACTTTAAATTTTCCGATAATATCCTATTCCTAGAACCGTTTAGAACAAACCTTTTACTTCTTGATTGAATTCTATATTGTATCGCTCCATGTGGGATCGACCCCAATCTTTGTTGGGTTTATACTAGATTGCAGTCGTTTACACTTACCATTGAATGAAGTGTACTTGAGTGTTATCACCTACATCCTAGACGTGACCGACACTCAAGAACCATTGCTGGCCCCAAGCGAACCCTTGTCCTTGCTCAACTATTACACCTCAGAAACTAGTGAACTAAACTAGAGAGTTCTAGAGCTTTTCATAAGTGTTTTAGAGTTTGATGAAAGGGTTAAAACAGTGAAAATGATTCCTTCATTTAGAATGAAGGTTTTAGGGGCTAAACGTTGAGGTACGATCCCCCAAGGACTACCCAAGGGGTCCTTGAGGAAGACCTCAAAAACAGCCCCAAAAGCTGTCAATTGGCAGCACCTAAGCTTGCCACCTACTGGCCGTAGGTGGACCCACGCCTGAAGGGTTGGGGTCGTGGGTCAAGGACTGTGTTGGACTGCAATGTTGAGCCTCTAACCAGCACCTACGGAGGTGCAGCACACTGTGTGAACCCACCCATGGTCTGTGGGTGGTGTTTTCGTGAGTAAGAGCAGATTTTTAAGTTTAGTGTTTAATTTAGGGGTTCGGGAATTAATTAGTAATTAGTGAGGGGTTAAGGGAGTTCGGTTAGTTAGTTATTAAACCACCTATATATACCTAATAGACCACTAAACTAAGTGATTTAACTCATTCTTCAAAGAATCCAAATCATAACTAACTTTTCCCCTCAAGAAAATCCTCTCTCTAGTAGTGAAGAAGAAGAAGAAGAAGGGCAGCAACCTAGGTCGAAATTCCTCCATTATTTCAAGATTTATCTAGGCTTTGAATCAATTTACATTAGCTTATTCATCTATGGGTTCTTCCACCCATAGAGCCCCTTAGTATTCCCCCAATTGTGAAGTCAAAAACCCAATTCTAGCTATGGTTCTTCTTACATTGCTGGTAGGGTTTAGGTATGATTCCAATCTAGTGGATAATACCTAATTATTATAGTATTAACATTGAATTCTAATATTATGATTAATTCATGTGATTTCTATGGTTAACCGTACTCTATTTGATGAATTTGATATTTTTGGGTTTATGCCATTAGAGGTGAAATTGAAGGTTCATAGGTGATCTTCTTAAATCAATGTCATGTGTAGTAATTGTTCAAGGTTAGGAACATATAATCATAAATTGAACAAGACCTTATTGAATATGATTGATCTTGACTTGTAAAGTTGAAATTGAACCTTTAGAGTGAATTGTGGCTAGAATAACATAGTAATGAAGAATGTGATTGAATGTCTTGTAATCTAGGTTCATAAGATGTTTTCATGGTGTAGAGGTATGAAGAATGAAGACTCATAGTTGTGAATGTTGATCACTAGGGCTTTAGAGTGAAGCTAATATTATTAACTATAGAAGCTAAGGCTTTAAGAGTAAAGTATAAATGAGGATAGATGCCTAATTGGTAGAATTGTGGTGAAAGTCCTATACTCACCTAACCTATCTTATAAATGCTTGAAAGTATAAAGGGATAGAATCACTTGAATGTGGATTGATTGTCAATGAAATACTTCCATAAGACATGAGTTTTAAGCAAGACTTAACAAGTAAATGTTAGGGTGTATGCTTAGATCCAAGTTGATATTGACAATGAGATAGAGTGTCACACAAGAAAGGGTCCGGGCTATCACATCTAGTTTATGTGAGGACTATCCAAGATAAAGGGGGAACTCTTACGTAGTAGAGTGTGGGTTTTCCCAAAGTTAGGTCTCATGAGATGGAAGATTTCACATAGTTGAGTTAAGGTTTCTAGTAGAAATCTACATATCCAATGAACTAAGACATGCTTGAAGAAGCATCTCATAGTGTTAAAAATCATTATTGAACTAAGACATGCTTGAAGAAGTATCGCATAGTGTTCAAGAGCATAATGAACTTAGATATGCCTAAGGTAGTATCTTAGAGGGTCCATCTTAATAATGAACTAACATATGCTTAAAGGAAAGGAGTAACTCGTAGTGTTCATAGTGTAAATGGATTTAGTAAGTATCTCATAGGATCCATGTTAATAATGAACTTAGACATGCTTAATGAAGTAACTCATAGGGATCAACCTAATAATAAACTAAGATGTGCTTAAGAAAGTACCTCAGAGTGTTCCATGGTTTAAAGAGAGATGACCTAAGATGTGCTTAAGAGAGTACCTCATAGTGTTCTAAAGTTAAAGAGAGGAACTAGATTCCAAACCAAGAAGTATTAGTATGAGGACCTAAAAATGGTTCTTAGAATGAATAGTATTATGGGATGTTATTCATGCATTAAACAAGTATGACTTAAGGTTATTAAAGAAAGTGTTCTCTTGTATGATGTACCTTGAGATAGGATTGTGCCATAGTTGCCTTCCTTGCTATAATTTACTAAAGGTGAGAGATTCCCTTAGTTGTGTGAGTTAAGCTAATAATGAGACCAAAGGAGGAGTATGACTAAGATGACTTCAAGGTTATGCTTAGTATGAAGGGTAGTATGTGATGCCTTTCATGCATTGCACAAGTGTGCTTTGAGGTTACTTAGGAGTATAGTACCCTTATGGTAGAAAAACTTAAGCCTTGACCATGCCTTATAGGCTATGATTAAGATGATATAAAAGGGATACTTGGCTTAAGTGGTTTTATGGGATGCTATTCATGCTTTGCACATGTATGCTTTTAGGTTACTTGAGAATAGTTTTATTATGGTATAGATGACTAACAATCAAATAATGCTCATCTTATGTTTATGTTGGAGACTATGCTTATTATGAATATAATATTGTCTCTTATGTTTATAATTGATGTTTCATGAAGTATTTCATATGATTTTGGATTATGTCTTATATTGACTAACCCTTGTCTTATGCTCTTGTCACTATGCTAGCTAATATATTTAGTACATTTTGTACTAATGCATAGTTTGCCTACATTCTAATCAAATGTAGGGTTTGGAGAGTTGAGTGGTATCTTGAAGCTAGGTTTCTAAGGAGCTAAGGAGTTGAAGATATTGGTGAGTCCTCATAGCTTCGAGGACAAAACCCACCATTTCCTTTATGTATTTATTTCATGTTTTAGAGACTATTATATGCGTTGTGTCCCAAGAGTTTATTCTAAAGTTTTATTAGATGGTTTGAGACAAAGTGTAGAAAGACTTCGATTGTAAAAGTTTTAAATTTTCCCTATTTTTCTATTATCTTATGTTTATGATATGCTAAGGGCTTGTATGAGACCCCTTCGGGGTCAAGTACGCAATGTTACCTCTAGGGTGTACCCTTGGGTCGTGACATCAACTCTCAATGGAAGACTTACCCAACAATAAGAAATCTCAAAACAAGATCAACTCATAAGATATCATAAATAAAATAATTTACTCAGTATACTTTAATCAACATAAGTGTTCAACTCACAGTCTTAAAAACATCAACAAGGTTAATGACAAAGAGACTCCTTAACTACTACTATCTATATATATATGAAGCCTCTAATAACTATGATGGAAGTTGGGACAAGACACACGACATCGTAATATGACTGAAAGTAGATATGAGAATCCTCTGGAAGCAAGGAGGGTCACCAAACCAACTCTTGAACTCCAAGTCGTATCAACAAAGCGCCTGTTGATGACCCTGGTTACCTTTATCTGCATCATGAAATATGTAGACCAAATGGCGTCAGTCCATGGAATGTATGAGCATTCAAGGATAACTCTAAAGCACAAAAATAAGCTTGAACTGATAAAAATGAAGAAACATACTCACCTCATCTCAACTCATCTCAACTCAACTCAACTCAAGGATCCTCAAATATACTCAAAGATACTCAACCTTAAAAATAGTCAACTCCCTTCAATATAAAACCAACAATAAATATGCATTATAAATAAATCTTTTAAAAACAGTAGATAATATCTCAATGTATATAAAAATACTATAATAACTCTTTTATTCTTACTAGGGACATTCAATAACCGACAACCATCACTATGCACTATGTGATGATACAACATCTCACCCACGCTGCCAGAACAGTCCTATACATTTCCAGAGTATAAGACATCCTCAACTAAGTACATCCACTAAGCTATGCTTAAAAATCAATAAGTAATCATCTAAAAAGTATGAACCTTTACCCATGTTGGCATACATGGTTTATGAGGACTTTGAGTTGTCTTAACTCGTCCCCATATTGGTGCTCAATACTACTCCCAATAATATAACTCATGCTCATATATTTAAAAACATTTCCTCATCCTCAACTTTGAGATTATTAGTTAAAACATTCTCTTAAAAGAGATCATGCTCAAAAACTCCTCCTGGACTCATTTGGAAATCAATGGTTTCTCTCATTTTTAATGTAAAACATTTAAAATTGGGAATACTTAGTTCCCTTATATTCATTTTGAAAACATGCACTCAATTCTTTTCATCCTCATACTCAAGTACTAAATTCTTAAAAATGTTAAAAAGATTGGAAAAGTCTTCTCAAAATAACTAAAAGAACTTCCTCAGACTTTACTCTTAACTCTATCTTAAATTTTGAATTATGAATTCAAGAGTTATGACTTGGATACGCATGATCTCTAAGTATTAACAGATATTTTAAATATGGATATCAAATCGAAAACATAGGTACGATTCAAGGGAACACACGCGGAAAGAAGAGCAGAAGGGTAGGGGACCTGGCGCAATGAGTGGCACGGGGCACAAGCCCCAAAACTACTGACCAGTGTTTCGGGTACACTAAGTGGTGCACCACGCATGGCCCAAATCTACTGGACAGTACTTCTGGTTATATGTTGGCGATCTGCCCCAAGCACCTGCCCAGAATTTTGATGAATTTTCTTTCTCAAACTCATGCGCTAACTCATCTAGAATAGAATAAATTCCTTCAAAATCTTTTGGAAACATAAACCCAACAAAATCACAATGAAATACACTCAAATTATTCAAAAATAATACTCAAACAGAAGATCCTCATCTCAAGAATTCAACGAAACCTCATATTAAAGAACGAAGCACAAACATCAAGAAACTCATCAAAAACTCATTATAATCAAGAAACTCAATATACTAATTCTAATGGATCAAATTCATAAATAAAATCATGAATGGTGTGTGGGTGAACAAATCCAACACTATGGAAACTCACGTACCTCGTTAGCATAAAATCCTTGGCGAAAACCCTTGAAGATCCTAAGAAAATCTTGAATGCTTGAAGCTTTTCTCCCTTTGAAATTTGCCCTAACCTTCCAAACGTTTTTGACATTAGCATAAACTGATTTTAATCAGCTTTGACCCCTAATTTGGGTGGAAAAACGTGTGGACTATGTTGGGTAAAGAATAGACCAAAATACCCCTCCATAATTTCGATAAATTTCCTTAACTGGACAGGTTGATCTTAAACGGGTATATCTCCCTCACCCGAACTTGGAATTTAGCAAACTTGATGGCGTTGCAAAGAGGACTCTAAATTTTTTCAATTGATATCTCATGGACCACCTAACCCATTATGTACTGAAAGTTATGGTCGTTTGAAGTTGACCCAAATTGAAATCTAACTTGCACAAATCTCAATTTGGCTATTTATAATTTTGTTCTTTCTAAAATTAGCCCTTTCTAAGACCGAGGTGGTACAATCTCTCCCCCTTGGGAATATTTGTCCTCGAATGAGATCTCTCCAAATACAACTAAGGGTGACAACATCTAACACCCAGCTAAAACACCCAACATGCAATTTAACACAATATATAATATCAATTTAAAGAGTGCTTTACAAAAAGTCATTACCTTGGTCTGGAATTCTCCGAAAGTAAAGAGATGTCTGTATATTTTCTACATATCCTCTTGAGCCTTTCAAGTAGCTTTCTCAATAAACCGATTCATCCATAAGACTTTGACTGATGCGACCTCCTTGGTTCTCAACTTGCGAACCTCCCGATCAAGTATCTAAATGAGTATCTCCTCATAAGATAGGTTGTCATTAATACCAATTTTCTCGGTATGTATTATAACTGAAGGATCACCCATACACCGTTTCAACATTGAAATGTGGAATACCGGATGGACTACTGCTAATTTTGGCGGTAGTTCCAACTCATAAGGTATATTACGAACTCTCTTGGATATCTTGTAAGGACAAATATAACCGGGATTAAGCTTCCCCTTCTTATAAAATCTCATAACACACTTCATGGGTGAAACCTTCAAGTACACCAAATCATCCAACTAAAACTCCAAGACTCTTCTCCTAACATCAGTATAGGATTTCTAACAACTTTGCGCTGTTTTCAACATTTATTGAATGATGTTCACTTCATCCAAAGATTCATAACTATGTTAGGATCTATCAACCCAGTTTCACCAACCTCATACCATCCAAAAGAAAATCTACATTTTCTCCCATAAAGGCCTTCATAGGGAGCCATCTCCTTACTAGAGTGATAACTATTATTGTAAGTAAACTCTATGAGAGGTAAGTTATCATCCTAATTATCTTTGAAATCAATCACACAATCCCTCAACATATCCTCTAAAGTCTGAATTATATGTTGTGCTAGACCATCAATCTGATGATGGAAAGCAGTGCTAAGGTTCAACTTCAAACCCAAACCCTTCTGGAAAGACTTCCAAAATTGTTCGGTAAATTGTGCACCTCTATCTCAAATAATGGACACAACAACCCTATGAAGTCTGACTATATCTTGGATATATAATCTGGCATAATCTTCTGCTGAAAAAGTAGTCCTAACCAATAAGAGATGCGGTGATTTCATCATCTGATCTACAAACACCCAAATCAAATCATGTTGCCTGCAGGACCGCGGTAAACAAGAAATGAAATCCATATTGATCATCTCAAACTTTATTCCCGAAGATCTATGTTTCGAGCCATACCATTGTGCCTCTGGTGCTCTACCTTGACTTGTTGGCAATTCGGGCAATTAGCAACAAACTCTAGAATACACCTCTTCATACTATTCCACCAATAAACTTCTCTCAAGTCATGATACATCTTTGTGGAACTTGGATGGGTAGATTATCTGGAGCTATGAGATTTCTCCATGATCCTCTCTTGGAGTTCATACACCTTTGGTGCACACAATCTACCTTGATACCTCAACACACCATCTCCCCTCTTGTTCAGAAACTATCAGTTTTTGGTTATGAACATTTGCCTTCAATTCAAGAAATATAGGGTCTTGGTCTTGTTTCTCCTTCACTTTAGACACTACTGATGATTCAGCTGCATTCATCATAACCACTCAACCTTGATTTAAATCCAATAACCTGACTCCCAATTGTGCAAGGCTTTGCACATCTTTGGCTAATTCTTTCTTGTCTTCCTCAACATGGGCAGTACTACCCATAGACAACTTGCTCAAGATATCAACAATAACATTAGCCTTACCTGGTTAATAGAGAATACTCATGGCATAATGCTTGAGTAATTCCAACCACTTCCTTTGTCTGAGATTAAGTTCTTTCTGACTGAATACATACTCAAGACTTTTGTGATCGGTGAAAACATCTACAGGAACAACATAATAATAGAGAGGCCATATTTTTAAAGGGAATACTATAGCAGCCAACTCTGGATCATGGGTTGGGTAATTATTTTTGTGAATCTTAAGTTGTCTGGAGGCATAAGCTATAACATTGCAATTCTGCATCAATACACAACCTAGTCCAAATCTGGACGCATCACAATACACTACAAAGCCTTGTGTACCCTCTGGTAAGGTTAACACTGGGTAGTAGTAAACCAAGTTTTCAATTCCTGAAACTTTTCTCACAACCTTCCAACCATTGAAACTTTGTTGTCTTCTGAGTCAACTTTATCAAAGGGGATTAAATAGATTAAAACCCCTCAACAAAACTCCTATAATAACAAGCCAATCCCAAGAAACTCCTAATATCAATTGGAGATGTGGGTTTGGGCTAGTTTTGCACTACCTTAATCTTCTGAGTGTCAACTCGAATCCCTTCACCATAAACAATATGGCCTAAGAACGCCAATTACTCAAGCCAAAACTCTCACTTGGCATCTGAGAGTTTGAAGAACTACTCTTAGATGAATATCATGATTCTCCTGATTCCTAGAATAAATTAGAATGTCATCAATGAATACGACAACAAACATATCAAGATATGTCTTAAAAACTCTATCAATGTAATGCCCCGGAAACTAGTAAGTTGAACTAGAGAGTTCTAAAGCTTTTTGTAAGAGTTTTGGAATGTGGTATGAGGATTAAAAGTTCTAAAAATGATTCTTGTACTTAGAATAAGGGTTTAAGGGTTAGGGCGTCAAGGTACGACCCCCCAAGGACAACCCAAGGGGTCCTTGAGGAGGACCATCAAAACAACCCCAAAACTGCCAAAATTGTAGGCCACCTACGCTTGGCCACCTACTGGCCATAGGTGGACCTACGCCCCGTAGGTTGGGGTCATGGATCACACCATGCAAAGGGCTGCAAAGTTGAGCCTCTGAACCCCACGTAGGACTTTCTAGTATGGGCAGTAGATCCATCCACGGTCCGTGGATGGGTGGGGTGTAGGTCAAGACAATTATCAATGTTTTAGTTTTAGTTAGGGGTTTGGGGATTAAGTTAATAATTAATTAGGGGTTAAGGTAGGTTGGTTAGTTAGTTATTTAACCACCTATAAATACTTAATAGACCCCTAAACTAAGTGATTTAACTTATTCATCTAAGAACCCCAAATCCTCTCCAAAAATCCTCTCTCTAGAATTGAAGAAGAAGAAGAAGAAGAAGAAGAGAAGAGAAGAGAGAAGATTTTCCTCCATTGATTCTGGCTTGATTAGGTATTTGAAAAGAGTTATGTTAGCTTAATCATCTATGGGTTCTTCCCCCATAGAACCTCCTAGGTTTTCCCTCAATTCTGAAGTCAAAAACCCAATTCTAGCTAGTGTTCTTCTTACATTGTGAGTAGGGCTTGAGTATTATTCCAATCTATTGGATAATACCTAAATATGATTGTATTAGAATTTAATTATGATTATATGATGAATTTATGTGATTTCAATGGTAAACCCTAGTCTAAATTGATGAATGTGATATTTGTTGGTTTATGCCATTAGAGGTGAAATTGAAGGTTCATAGGTGACCTTCCTAAATCAATGTCATGTGTAGTAATTGTTCAAAGTTAGGAACATATAATCATGAATTGAACTAGACTTTATTGAATATGAATGATCATGACTTGTAAAGATGCGTTTCAACCTTTATGATCAATTATGACTAGAATCACCTATTACTGAAGGATATGACTGAATTACCTTGAAATCTAGGTATAATGATGAGATTAGGAACGAAATATTTAAGTAGGGCTTGTAGTCATCAATGTTAGGGCTTTGGGGCTAAATCCAATATTATGTGAATTTGTTGTGTATTGCTTCTCTCTTACACACTTTGGCATAAAGATGCTAGGAGATCCAATGTTCTCTCACATAGAATGATTCTAGGTTTGCTTAATAACCTAAAATGAATCAAACCTTGTTAGTCTAGAATAGCTTGAAGTTGTGACATATGTTCCCTTCATGTATAGCTTGGCTTAGTAGGATAAGACCAAGATTGATAGCTTAGGAAGGAGGATCTATACTCTCCTAATGTGTAGCTTGACTTTGCTTTGTAAAATGCATTTCATGGTAGCATGAGTTAGAAGTAGTCATGGTAGCCTAGGATTGAGGATGTACACTATCCTATGGCTAGTTTGAACTAGCATTGTTAGGATGCCTTCATGATGGCATACCTTGGTTTGGCCAAGAACGTTTCATGGTAGCTTAGGATTGAGGACTCATACTCTCCTAAGGGTAGCTTAGGATTGAGGATTCATACTGTCGTAAGGGTAGCTTCACTTTGAATTATAAGATGCATTGCAAGGGTATCTTGACTTAGTGTTAGTCATGGTACCTTGAGATTGAGGGCTCATACTCTCCTAAGGGTAACTTAGGATTGAGAATTATACTCTCCTAAGGATAGCTTGCATTTGTATCATAGTATACTTTTAAGGGTAGCATGACTTAGTTGGTCTAGAATTATTTTAATGGTAACTAGGATAGGACACTTCTACCTTTCCTAGAGTAACTTGAAATTGCAAGATAGTGTGTCTCCCAAGGTAGTTAGCTTAGCTTAACCTAGTTATGTTAGTAAGATGATAACATGGTCTAGCCTATTGGGGGTTATTCCATGGTAGCCTTAAATGGAGAAGTAGAGTTCATTAATGGGTGCTGACTTGCCTAATACTAAATAGAGAAGTACCTTTAATGAATAGAGGCAAATATAATAAATGGAATAGTCCCCAACTAGTGAGCATTCATGATAGTCTAAATGGGTACTTAGTGTGGGTAGTAATATGGGATGCTATCCATACATTGCACAAGTATGACTTGAGACTAGTTGTGAAGGGTTCTCTTAGATAGTATAGACTTAGCTTAGTTTGTTGCTATAGTTTCCATCCAAGATATGATTGACTAAAGGTGATAGATCCTTTTTCTACATGAAGTAAGCCAGTAGTAAGACCAAAGGAGGGTGAATATGCCTAGGATGACTTCAAGGTTATGCTTAGTGTGAAGGGTAGTATGGGATGCATTCCAAGCCTTGCACAAGTGTGTTTTGAGGTTACTTAGAAGAATGATGTCCTTATGGTATAGAAGCTTAGAGCCTTGACCATGTATATCCATGATTAAGATGATGAAAAAGGGATACTTGGCTTGGGTTGTATTACGGGATGCTATTCATGCTTTTCACATGTATGCATTGGAGTTTACTTGAGAATGATTCTATTATGGCATAGATGACAAAAGAGTCAAATTATGCTTATATAATTCTTATGTTGGAGACTTTGCTTATTATGACTATGATACTGTCTCTAATGCTTATAATTAATGTTTCAAGAAGTATTTTTTATATGATTTTGGATTATGTCTTATATTGACTAACCCTTGTCTTATGTTGTTATGGTTATGCTAGCTAACCTATCTAGTACATTTTGTAATAACGCATACTTTGCCTACATTCTAATCAAATGTAGGGTTTGGAGATTGAGTGGTATTCTTGGAGATAGGTTTCTAGAAGTTGCAAGAAGTTGAAGATCTTGGTGAGTCCTCATAGCTCGAGGACAACACCCACATTTCCTTTATGTCTTTTATTTTCTTGTTGGGACTATTGTATGAGTTGTGTCCCAAGAGTTTTTTCTAAATGTTGTATTAGATGGTTTGAGAAAAAGTATAGAAAGATTTCCCCTTGTTTTTATGAAAATAACTTCAATTGTAAATATTGGAAATTTTCCCGTATTTTCTATTATCTTATGTTCATGATATGCTAAGGGCTTGTATGAGACCCCTTCGAGGTCAAGCACGCCATGTAACGTCTAGGGGTTACCCCTGGGTGACTAACTTAGTATCAGAGCACAAGGTTTAGAATGGTTCCATGATTGTCTCAAACCACATCTAGTAGAGTCATGTTCATAAATGTGAAGCGCGCCATATTTCTGAATAAGAGGTTATTGGATGCTTAGGTAATCTCACTTTTTCATTCTCTAAGTCGTGCCATAGAGGTTCGCTTTAGTAGTCCCTTCTTTTAATCCATGACCGTTGTTTTTCAAGGTATGGCTAATACAAGGGAAAATGATAGGAGAGAAGAGGAAGACAATGTGGAGCAAAAGGTTACTCCCCAAGTTCCACATCAAGCTCCTCCATAAGATCCTCTTGATCCCCAGATATGACTAATGTGGAGATTAGGGCAGCTTTGCTAGCATTGACCCAAGCCATGACGGTTCAAGCTCGAGCCATGACAACTCAAGCTCAAGCTATGATGGCCCAAGCCAACATGGAGGCAGTGGCCCCGGCTAACCCAATAAGGGGGATGGCTGCTTCTAGGGTTAGAGAGTTTTTGAGCATGAACCCTCCGGAGTTTAGTGGCTCCAAGGTGGAGGAGGATCCAAAAGGGTTCTGTAACGATCCTAAAAAAATGAACTAGTGAAACTAGAGCCTAACGTGTGTTCGTCTTGAGTCTTGATGGTGTTTCATCCTGTCCCAAGCTTATATTGGGGTGTCTAGGGGTTAAATGTCAAAGTACGACTCCCCAAAGACCAACTAAGGGCCCTTGGGGAGGACCCTAAAGTCTAACCCACAAGGCTGCCTAAGTTCACTCAAGTTGGCAGAAACTTTTGAACCACAGATGCAATCTATAGACTGTAGATTCATCTACGGCTCGTGGTCTTTCTCCGCAGGTCAAGGCCCTCAAGGAGCAGCCTCAGAACCAAATGACGGACCAACAACACTCCCCGTCAACCCATCCGCGGTCCGTGGATGATGGGTCGTCGATGGGGCATGTGCTTGCTGTCTAGTCGCGACCAAGTGAGGGGTCAATTGGTAAATTCAAACCAAGTCGTTTAAATTGCATGGTCGGTTTTTTAATGTGTTTTTAGGTATTTTAAGAGTATTAAAACACCCATTTAGATTTCATCTCACAAATAAAACCCTTCCCTCCTAAAAATTTGTCTCTAGAAACTCCATGGGAGATCAAGGTCAAAATCAAGCTAGGGTTGGGGATTTCAGGGTGTTTCTACTTCAATTTTGTGAGATTCTTCAAGTATAAGGTATGGTGATCCTTAATATAGGGTTATTTTTCACCCTAGAGTCAATTTCAAAGATGTTTTCAAGGTTTTCAAGTTTCACCAAAAACCTAGATTTCACTCAATCTCATGGGTTCTTGCATCAAACAATTTCAATTGATAAACTATCATTATATTGATGTTTAATTGATGCTTTTAAGTTGAAAAAAACTCTATGAACCCAGGATTTCTCTAAATTCCTAAATTTTGCTTATGAAGTGGGTCTGATGTATATGAATGAATGATTGAAGGAATTGTGCTTAGATTGAATTCTATTATTATCTATGCCTATCTATAGTGAATTGTTGGAGAATTAACTAATGGTGATTATGGCTTTGGAGAAGGGTAAGTTGTGACCTAATTCTCATGTAGTACAATTATTCTTGAATTGTTGATCCACTTGAAAGGTGGAGGTGTTTACATTACATTGTATATTGATCCACTTTAAAGGAGGAGGTGTTTACGTACATGTACATTGTGATCTTGGCCTTAAAGGCATTATATGAGGAATTGAAGTATTGTCATGATGTCATGCAAATGATTGTGATGTGAAGGCTATACTTGTGCTTTCAATGGTAAAAATGATGATCTTATATGGAATGTGAATGTGTTGTGATTGAAAGTGTATTCTCACTAAACACTTATGAATGTTATAGTAGAATGTGAAGGGTTTCTATATTGCAATGTCTTATCTTGACTTGGTAGACTTAGGTGCCCTCTTCTTGATAGATGAAAGTTATTTTGAATGGGATCTCTGGACTTGGTAGTCTTACTCATCCTTCTCTTGAGTAATGAATGTATCTTGACTTGATGTCTTAATATCTAGAATTGGTAGACCTTATTGGTAGCCTCTTCATAAATGAATGAATGTCTTGATTGGTAGACCTAATGTTGGTAGCCTTTCTATAAATGACTAATGAGGTATTTTAGACTGTGACTTGAATCGGTAGACCTAAAGTTGGTGGCCCTTCATAGTGAGTCTAGAACACTATGTGAATCTGAAACCTTGAAGCGCTACCCTTAATGGTGGTGGCCTTTTTCTTGTGTAAAATGATGAACCTAGAGACGGTAGACTTAATGGTGGTGGCTCTCTCTAGGAAGATCAATGGGCTATCCTTTATGTACCTTGAACGGTAGACCTATTGGTGGTGGCCCTTCTTGGTAAAAGTACTTAGGGTCGGTAGGCCTGTTGTTGGTGGCCCTCTCTAGTACACTAATGTGAATGAAATTACTCTATGTAAACTAAGGCTAAGCATCGAGTAGATATGGTTAAGATGGTGGCTCTTCCCAATGTTAGGCTATCTATACATTGCATGAGTAGGCTTTGAAGGTGCTATACTGAGTTCACTAAGTGTTAATGACTAATGTGTGAAAGTCCTCTAAATGCATGAATGTGTCTTAAATGACTATAATGAAGAATGTTGGTTCTTAAATGCTTAGAATGTAAAGATGCATGTTATACTTGATGAATGTGATTGTGCCTTATCTAGGGTGATTCCAAAGGAATACTTGGTGTGAGTAGTAGTATGGGATGCTTCTTGCACATTGCACAAGTAGGACTTAGGAGTTATCTTAGGTGATAGTCCATATGTAATGATCATGTATTTTATAATGTTCATACCACTTTTGGTGACCTTAGGGTGATTCTTTGGTGTGAATAGTGGTATGGGACGCTATCCATACATTGCACAAAATGTTGCCTAAGGGTTACTTGAGGGGAATGGTTAAAGGTAAAGGAAATGGGTTGTATGTGTTGAATATGGTTCCATTGTGATAAAGGACTTGTGTGATGGTTGTGTTTAAGTATTATGCCTCTATTATCATGTTCATGAAGGTTTTTATCAAAAATAGCATACAAGAATGACTTTAAACAAAGTGTCGCTTCTAAAGCATATTTTTGCATGGTCATCATACTTGGTACATTTTTGTATGCTAACCCATATTTTCTTATTTATACTAAAGTGTAGGTTCCGGCAAATGATTGGTCCTAGCTATCTTTGAAGTGCTTGGGATTAAAGATCTCTCAAAACCTCTTTTTGTATGTCCTCATATGTCGAGGAAAAATAATTTCATTCTTGTAGTTCCTTTATGTTTAAGACTTTTCTAATAGACATTTTAGTATTTTGATTGTAAAGGGTCGTGACCCTAGCTTGTTAAAGTTTGTCTTAAGATGGCCATGTGAGATTTAGTATTTCCGCTGCTTTATATGTGAGATTTTTAATAGTTTGGCTTTAAATAAAGTTTTTAATTCTGCACTATTTTCTATTGTCTATGCAATGAATGAGCTAAGAAGCTTATATTAGACCTCTTTGAGATCGAGTACGCTGTGTTACAACAAGGGGGTGCTCTCGGGTCGTGACAAAATTGGTATCAGAGCATAAGATTTTGGAAATGGTTTTTAGGATCAAAGTTTCACAAGCCACGTCTAGTAGAATCTTGTTCATCGATATAAGTCACGACACACCTATGACCGAGAGGCTAAAGGACATTAGAAAGTTACACTTCTTTCATATTCTTGAAGTTGTGCCTAGAGTTTAGTTCTATAATTGTCCTTTTCCTAATCCTTTCTCTTGTGTTTATCGGATATGAATACAAGGGTTAACTCGAGGAGATTGTTAATGAGGGAGTTCCTCTTCAATGTGATCAAGGTGACCAAGTTCCCCTAGGAAATCAAGAGAATGATGTTCTGGTGGTTCCCCCAGACATGACCAATGAAGAGATTAGGACAGTTTTTCTAGCCCTAGCCCGAGCAATAACGGCTCAAGCGAATAGAGATCTGGGACCTAGGGTGAATGCTAATGAGAGTACCATAGCCTCAAGATTGAGAGACTTTGTGAGGATGAATCCTCCTTTTTTTCTTGGCTCTAGAGTGGAGAAGAATTCTTGGATGAAGTTTATAAGATTGTAGATGTTATGGGAGTAACTTCAAGGGAGAAGGTGAAGTTGGCTTCCTATCAATTGAAAGAATTGGCCCAAGTGTGGTTCACTTAATAGAAAGCCAATAGGTCGGTTGAAGCGGGTCCTAAAGAATGGGAGGAGTTTCAGAGAGTTTTTCTTGGTAAGAACTTTCCCCGTGAGAAGAGGGAGTGCAAGGTTGAGGAGTTTATAAACATTAGGCCAGGTAACATGAGTGTGAAGGAGTATTCCTTGATGTTTACCCTATTATCTAAGTATGCTTCATCCTTGGTGTCTAACCCTAGAGATGAGATGAGATGAGTAGGTTTATTACCGGTGTATCCGACCTAGTTAAGGAAGAGTGTTGTATGGCGATGCTCCATTGTGATATAAATATCTCTAGACTTGTTGTGTATGCTCAATCTATTGAGGAGTTCAAACTTAATAGGGTGAATATGGATTTGAAGAAGGGTAGATCCAATGAGCAAGGTCAACCCAGGTTCAAGAAGAGAGCTCCTAACCCTAACCAAGAGAGAGGTGGTGGATCTCAAGTTTCTTAACCTACTTGTCACAATTGTGGAAAGAAACATTTTGGAAAGTGTCTAGCCGGTACTAGTGGGTGCTATGGTTGTGGGAAGAATGATCACCAAGTGAAAGATTGTCCTACTCTTACGGCTAAAGGAAGGGAGGCCAAACAAGCTCCTTATAATGGCCCGGATCCCAATGCTCTAAAGAAGAATCGTTTCTATGCTCTTCAAGATAACAAGGACAAAGGAGCTATCCAGATGAAGGTACCGGTAAGTTATAGTTACTTTTTGTTGTGATGAGGTCCTTATGTTATTTTCATGATAGCGTTACTTGGGGTTTCTCCTAAGTGGGGGATAGTATGTTGAATAGTAAGATTGTTGAGGGTGTTGTTATCATTATCTCTTTCCTTCTATTTTATTCAAGCTTGTGACCTAGAGTTACTTGTAGCTTGTTACATGTCACAGAGTCTTTTGTGAATATGAGTTTCCATAGTCTCCTTATGTTATGCATGTTCTAGTTGAATTCTTGTTTAAATGAGAAAATTAGTTTTCATAAATTGTGTTCCTGATGTTGATATGCATCTATGATGAGTTGCCTAAATGTTGCATAACTTGACTTTTTGAGCATGCTTAAATCTGTTCTTGAAATAATTGCATAATGTGATTTTATGAGAAAATTGCATAGTGTGCATAAATATGTTGTAATGAGAATGATGTCACTTGGAGAAGGAAGTTCGTCCAATGAAATGAGAAATGTGAAGCTTTGATGCATCATAAGTTTGTAGATGTAGTTCCTACCTTCTTGTTGTGTTGTGAGCTTATTGATGTGGAGTTGATGTTTCCTCTTATTCTTATGCATTTATATTGATGTTTCATGCATGATTGTGGGCTGCTTGTCTTGAGTCCTTACCCCTTAATGTGTTTTAACGAATGTTCCTAAGTGGGGGATAATGTAAGGACCCTAAAAAAATGAAATAGTGAGACTAGAGCCTAACGTGTGTTCGTTTGTGTGAGTCTTGAGTCTTGATGGTGTTTCATGTTGTCCCGAGCTTAGGTTGGGGTGTCTAGGGGTTAAACATCAAGGTACGACTCCCCAAAGACCAACCAAGGGCCCTTGGGGAGGACCGTAAAGTCTAACCCCCAAGGCTGCCTAAGTTCACACAAGTTGGCAGAAACTCGTGAACCACTGATGCAATCCACGGGCAGTAGATTGATATACGGCTCGTGGTCTTGCTCCCTAGGTCAAGGACCCTAAGGATCAACCTCTGAACAAAACAACAGACCAACATCACGCCCCGTCAACCCATCCATGGTCCATGGATGGTGGGTCGTCAATTGGGCCTGTGCTTTATGTCTAGTCGCGGCCAAGTGAGGGGTGAATTGGTAAATTCACCCCAAGTCTTTTAAAATGCATGGACAGTTATTTAAAGTGTTTTGAGTTATTTTAAGAGTATTGAAACATTAAAACACCCATTTAGATATCATCTCTCAATTAAAATCCTTCCCTCCTAAAAAGTTCTCTCTAGAAACTCCATTGGATATCAAGGTCAAGATCAAGCTATGGTTGGGGATTTCAGGGTGTTTCTACTTCAATTTCTTGGGATTCTTCAAGCATAAGGTATGGTGATCCTTAATCTAGGGTTAGTTTTCACCCCAGAGTCAATTTCAAAGATGTTTTCAAGGTTTTAAAGTTTCACCAAAAACCTAGATTTCACGCAATCTCATGGGTTCTTGCATCAAACATTTTAAATTGATAAACTATGATTGGATTGATGTTTAATTGATGATTTTAAGATGAAAATAACTCTATGAACCCATGATTTCTCTAAATTCCTAAATTTGGCTTATGGAGTGGGTTTGATGTATATGAATAAATGATTGATGGAATTGTGCTTAGATTGAGTTATATTATTGAATTCTATTATTATCTATGCCTATCTATGGTGAATTGTTGGATAATTGAGTAATGGTGATTATGGATTTGGAGAAGGGTAAGTTGTGACCTAATTCTCATGTAGTACAATTATTCTTGAATTGTTGATCCACTTGAAAGGTTGTGATTGAAAGTGTATTCTCACTAAACACTTATGAATGTTTATAGTAGAATGTGAAGGGTTTCTATATTGTAATGTCTTATCTTGACTTTGTAGGCTTAGGTTCCCTCTTCTTGATAAATGAAAGCTATTTTGAATGTGATCTCTTCACTTGGTAGTCTTAGGAATCCTTCTCTTGAGTAATGAATGTATCTTGACTTGATATCGTAATGTCTAGAATTGGTAGACCTTATTGGTAGCCTCTTCATAAATGCATGAATGAAGAAATGTCTTGATTGGTAGACCTAATGTTGGTAGCCTTTATATAAATGACTAATGAGGTATTTTAGACTATGACTTGAATTGGTAGACCTAAAGTTGGTGGCCCTTCATAGTGAGTCTAGAACCCTATGTGAATGTGAAACCTTGAAGCGGTAAACTTAATGGTGGTGGCCTCATTTTTGTGTGAAATGATGAACCTAGAGACGGTGGACCTAATGGTGGTGGCTCTCTCTAGCAAGATCAATGAGGTATCTTTAATGTACCTTGAACAGGAGACCTATTGGTGGTGGCCCTTCTTGGTAAAAGTACTTCGGGTCGGTAGCCCTAATGTTTGTGGCCCTCTCTAGGTCACTAATGTGAATAAAACTACTCTATGGGAACTAAGGTTAAGCACCGAGTGGATATGGTTAAGATGGTGGCTCTTCCCAATGTTAGGCCAGAGTCCAATGAACATCTTTGGATATCCCTAGAAAGCAGCAAAGAAAGTTTATGGCATGTTATAAAGCCACAATTCATGCGTTATGGCTGGAAAACCTTATTTCAGGACTTGGGGTTGTCGACACCATTACCAAGCCGCTGAAAATTTATTGTGATAATACAGCAACAATATTCTTCTCCAAAACAATAAGTACTCCAAAGGTGCCAAACATATGGAATTAAAGTACTTTACTATTAAAGAAGAAATTCAGAAACAAAGAGTGTTACTTGAAAATATTTGAATTGATCTCATGATTGCAGATCCGTTAACAAAGGGCTTACAATCAAAGACATTTTAAGAACATGTTTAAAGAATGAGTCTTGGTTGTACTTATGATTGATACATTTACGATGTTTTTACACTCTGAGCTCAATTATGTGTTCCTGATATACATTAATGAATTTTTTATTTCTTATAATGGTGTACACATTATTTTTTGAGATATTACAAGATAAGTCTCTATGAGACATTATTGTGGACCGTAATGTTATATGTTTTTATAGCTTATGGACCTAGTATGATAAGTTGCTAATTTAGTAGTATATGAAAGGAAGTATTTAGCTTAAAATTTATGTACAACCACCATAACTCGCATTTAGTAGTTTGTTATATTGTGCTATTTATGATAAACATTATAGAAGAGATTTATTGTATGCGCAACTAATGTTTATGAAATATTAATGGTATATGGTCATTGGGCCAAGTGGGAGAATGTAAGAATTATTAATTATTTCTTACTTATGGCCCAAGTTTACTTGTAGCCCAAGTAATACCATAAATAATATTTAATGATTAATAGATCTCATCTGTACATCAGTTACTTGACGACGTACCAGATTAAGTCTTACCCTCTATAAATTGGTCCTCCCTCCACCTAATAGGGTTACCACATATTATCTACATTTAATTTCATCGCTGACGGTTGTGGTAACGTAAGGTTAGGGCAAGGAGGTAGAAACCATGTTATGAATAACGCTTCCACTTTGCTCTGCGATAATGTCTTTCGCATCAGGTATGTGCTCCTAACGATCTCTATGTAAGATTATCATGTTCAAGATCCTGATATTATGTATTAAATTATTTAATCTTACAATGATTCCTAAATTTAGAATTGGGAGGAAGAATGCAAGTGAGCATGTACTTATTGTGGAAATAAAATGGGAAGGAAGCAAACCGCTTATGACTCCATTATTTTCATGATTAGCAGATTTGAGCAATTTAATTTTCAATCTCACTGATTCAAGATTTTCTTCAACACTATCATTATTAGTTGGATAAGCAATAGAGTTGACTTACAATAGGCAAGTACATAATATGTAACTCTGATATTACTATAGTATTTCAATATTAATGGCCTTGGTATGCTTTTAAATTCTAATGGAGAATTGAAGATGGCTATTACAGCTAAAGGTATGTACAATCGAATTATGCATTTTGTAAAAATATATGCTTTAACTAATTGTTTTGTCCTTATAACTAAAATGTTGTGGTGGCTAACATCTCCATAGTAACCAATTATAATGGATATCACCAGAGAATGAGGTTTTATCCTTTATTGATACCTAATTTCGAGTCTTTCTCCAATCAACTTACAAAATGCTATTTTTCGAGGGAGTCCAAACTCTTCACGCATCTCCTGGCCCTCTTTTGAGTAGATATTGAATTAGGATGAAAGAGTTTTTTTCGTTAAGGTTCAGTGGCAATGCATAACTTCTCTGTGTACACTCGATGTTCTACCAATATACCTCACATAGAACTTATCTGACATCATGGAATGGGATAAATGGCAGTCTCGTTATTGAAGGTGTAACCTCAAACACCTCAAGGACACTCCACCCAGTATACATACCGACACTCTCCACAAGAGACCTTCCTCACCACTAAAATGCTCTACTTGTTTTCGTTATATATCGACACTAATTTGATCATTGGAACTTCTCAGCTAGAATGATTTTTATCCAACCTCTAACATAACTTTCCTACAGAGTCATAACAACCTCAAAGGCTTGTCCCAGAGAACAATATGGAAGGACCACCATTAGGTCATTTAATCCAGTGGTATAGTATAAACCTTAATGTTGTAGACCTTAAGTAGGCTAACTTAGTGCCCATTTGGATCGACTTATTTTAGGTGTTTTTAAATCAAAATAACTTTGAAGCAATTTTTTAGTGTTTGGGTGAAATAAAAAATGTATAGATCTAATTTGCATATCCTAAATATCACTAACCTCAACCATGTGATCAAAAGAAAACAAAAAAATGAAACCAAGTTTGCTGACTACATTAGAGAGATCTAATAGCTACTAAATAGACCTAAAATAGCTGAAGCTATGACTACTGCCACCGAAGGTACAACAATAATAGTTGAGGTTGTTATTTTTAATTTTTCATATCTACATCCAATAGATTAGGATAACTTTCACATTTTTATCCAAGTGATTTAAATTAGATAAAGTGAAACTGAATATAGTACTTCCAGCTTCGTAGAGTTGAATAACAATAAGGTGCGAGCATAAATGAAATTTTGCTCCAAGATTATTGATTTTAACCTTCGTTACGGTAACATATTTAAGAGACATCTCTAAAATCAGAGAAACTGATGCTACTAATGTTCAGGGTTCTTACTTTTGATGCTCAATTTCTTTGTTTGTTATTCAGTGCATAGAGTAAAATAAATTTGCGGTAGCACTCTAAAATAGTGATACCTAACCAAATCACTCTCAAAGAACTAAATAGTAATAGAGAAAACTAATGCACGATAAAAAGGAAAGATGATATAAAGAGTAAGGAAAAATATTTGTGGACATACATGTAGCTGAAATTATGGTAGAAGTAGTTGTAGATCGTTAACTTGACACTGCAAGCGGAAATAATTTAAAAACATTACTGCGAGAGGCAAATCTTTAGTGAAATTTTCTTTTGTTTGATTACATCGGAAATCCATATATGAACAGAAAGAAGACCAAATTAATTACTACCAAGAAATCTTTGATAGGCAACATGGTAGAATGAAAAGACGAAACAACAAAACATAAATTGAAGCTTCAAATTAGTGGGGTCTCCAAAGCAAACACAAAATTGAACCTCAACAACAAACCCAAATAAAAAAAAAAACAAAATAAATAACGTGAAAGATGGGAAAAATCAAAAAGTGATATTTTTTAAACATAAAAATGGTGAAAAACCGAAGCTTCAAAATGGTGAGAAACCAAATCTTCACACCAGATTCGAATCTATTTCTCTCAAAAATTTCAAATTATATAAAAAATAATTTATATATATATTACCTGAGTGAATATTGAAATCTTGGGTAGAACATTAACTAAACAATATATATATATATATAAATATATATATAAAAATATATATATCTATATATATATATATATAGAGAGAGAGAGAGAGAGAGAGAGGGGAAGAAGATGAACAATTGGTACTCGATCTACAAATGGAATAATAAAAAATAGGAATAATACATATATTGGACCCTAAACTTGGCTTCAAATTTTAACTTTGACCTCCACCATTTATAGTGCACAAACATGCACTTTAACTATCCAACCTTTAAATAAATACACACGCGACTTTTGCAAGCAAAGAGCATGAAATGTAAATGCTCCCACGTGTATTAGTGAGCCACTCAATGGCTGCCAACTAATTTAATATTTTACACGTCGAGTTTAGAACTAAAAAAAATTAAAATTAATTTCAATTAATATACAAGGGTAAAGGGTAAAACCATTTTCATTTTACCCGATTGTGAATCAAAATCGTTCATCTCAAAGGTCAAAACCCTAGGTTATCTGGTGAATCAAAATCTAGAAATCAAAGGGAAAAAATGTTCAATATTTCTGCTGAAACTGATGTTCATCTATTTCTCTTCCTCGATTCAGTTCAGGTATGCCTCAATTTTGCCCTTTTGAAAGTTTATATTTGATACAAGGTACAATCTTTTTGTCACCATGGGTGTAAAATCGTTATTTTCTTACAGATTTATAAATATGGGTCATATTATTACTATTTTTCACCAGGAGGTCGCTTTTATAAAGGTCAATATGTGTCGACATTGGGAAGCATCGTATTTAGCATATATAAGGACCACTGCTCTTTGACCAAACTGAAATCGTATGTAAAAGACATTGTGTATGATGAAGTTGATGCTTCTTTTACCGATGACTGATGAGTTTGAGATTTGGACTCATTTGGGGCTTTGTTTATATAGATTTAGTTTCCTCAAATGCTTAATTTGTGCCATAAATTGATATTAAATCCTTGATTTCCAGGTATATGGATTGAGGAACAAAGCAAGGACACAAACAGGCAAAAAGGAACAAAACCAGCTGAAGAAATGAAGAAGGGCAAGCCTGAGGATCGCCAAGAGCACTTGGCGTGTCACCAAGTGGCTCATCTGACCGCCTAAAGTTCCAGTGTGCCAAACCCTGAAGGAAGAAACCATTTCGGCGACGAAAAGAAGCAGTTGGCGAATCGCTGAGTGGTTTCGCGAAGAAAAAATAGATCGCCCAAAGTTATAGGCCTCGAGGATGCTGAATGCCAAGGCAAAAAGACGATGGAAGAGGTCAAATGGCGGCTCGCTGAGTAGTTCAGCGAGCCCGACATACTTCGCCGAATGGTCCTTCATGGCTTATTTTTGGCGACTATAAATTAGATTTTGAACATTTAGTTATCTATCTATCTATCTATCTATCTTTTATTTAGAACATTCAGAACACTTTTCTGTGTAGTTTTTCATAGTTTTGAAGAATTTTAGAGATCCAATTTGGAGATTTTGGAAGTGGGTTTCAAAGATTCGACAAATTGAAGCATTGTAGATAGTAAATCACTCTTACCCAGGTGATGGATAATCGATTCGATAACTATTTTTACCTTTTTATGATGTTTGGCTAAAGCCCCAATTCTTGGGGTGTGATCATGTGATTATGGGTTGAATTAGTTTATGGGTATTGTTAATTACTAGTTTGAATGTTATTTTGAAGTGAGTTTAATCATTAATTGTAATTTAATTTATGAATTGTAGTTGCAAATGCAGTTCTATCTTTGTGTTCTTGGCTTTCTCGAGAGAGAGGTTTTAGAATTAAAATTATTGAATAATGATTTGTAGGTATTGGGTTGAGCTGGGTTTAGCTCGATAGAGTGAATCCTAAGCCCAATTCCACCCATCTAGCTCCAGAGAGTGGATTAATTAAGGTGTGGGCTATTCTTCATTGCTATGCTTGTTGATGTTCGAACGAAATCACCTGATTTGGGATAGTTGTTCGAAAGAAAATTATCTTTCTTATAGTCTAGCCTACTCACTGATCTTTAGTTGTTTACTAGCAGTTTCAATTACTATCTATCTATATTTGCCTATAATCGATCACATCCCGAGAATCCCTATCCCTATTGTTATCTCAAAGTGTTTGTGACTGCTGTGTAGTTGATAATTGCGAATTAAATCCCCATCTGACATTCCTGTCACCATTTAATTTGATTAATGTCTTTTTTGATAATTTCAACTCCTATGACTGATTAGATCACGTTTGCACTTCCTAATTGAATTTGAAACACGTTTCGTGGGATTTGACCCCAACTCATTTTGTTTGGTTTTATACTGATTTATGATTGTTGACATCTAGAATTGGATGAGGTGTGCTTGAAACATTAAAAATCAAAATGGCGCTGCTGCCGGGAGTGGTGTTGTTTGAAATTCTTTTGGTGAAGTTGAATTGTGTTCTTTTAAGTTATAGTTGGATCTATGATTAATAACGTTTCAAAGACACTTCATCCAATTCTAAGTGTCAACGATCGTTAATCAGTATAATAACCCAACTAAATGAGTTGGGGTCGAATCACACAAGGAGTGGTACGTGTTTAACAATCAAGAGCAAAGTACAAATATGTTCAAGTCAATCATAGGAATAGACATTATCGAACAAAACCATAATTTCAAATTAAAGAGTGACACGAATGTCAAATAATAAGGGGCTTTTGACTGTATTTATCAACTACAACAGCAGCAGCAAATAACACGAAGCAACAAATATTGAGACGAGTTCTTGGGATGTGATTGGATTATAGGCTAAGGTAGACAAATGAGTAATTGCAATTGTTAATAAATAGCTTTAAATTAGTGAATAAGTTAGAGTTTAGTGGGGATAAACTTTCTCTTGAACAATTTACCCCGAATCAAGTTGGTTTCTCTCGAACACCAACAAACAAGCAATTAAGAACAACCTACGCTTTAGTCCATTCACTCTCTTGAGCTGAATGTGTGGAAAAGGGTTTAGGATTCACTCTCTCGAGCTGAACCCATGACAATCCAATACCCACAGATCATCAATTCAGTAATCTTGGTTTTAAAACTTCTCTCTCGAGCAAGCCAAAAAAATGAAGGTAGAATTGCATTTGCAACTACAACCCTTTAACTTAAACCACAATTACTAAATGCAATCACTTCTAAACAATATTTAAACTAACAATTAGCAATACCCATCAACTAAATCAACCCATAATCATATAATCACACCCCAAGAATTGGGGTTTTAGCTAGACATCATAAAAAGATAAAAATCGTTACCCAGTGCTGTTTCCATCTACTGGGTAAGACTAATTTCATCTTTACAAAGGTCCAAATTGAAGAATCTCAAAGACCCACTTCCAATTTCTCAAAAATG
The DNA here is from genome assembly GCF_900185275.1 of Solanum verrucosum. NCBI lineage: Eukaryota > Viridiplantae > Streptophyta > Magnoliopsida > Solanales > Solanaceae > Solanum > Solanum verrucosum. The sequence continues at coordinate 756,520 of NW_026020312.1, read as the reverse complement.
AAAAACTTCAATTCTTCAAAGCTAAGGAAAACTTAGTCTCAAAACTCAGAAATTTCAAAATGTAAAGAAAAACATGTCTCTTCTAAAAACTGATTAACAAAAGATATTAATAATAATGTTTGAAAATGTATTTATAATCACCAAAAAATATGCTGCGAAGGGCCATTTAGCAGTAAGTCGGGATCGCCGATCAGCTCGGTGATCCACCATTTGGTCCATTTCATCGCCTTTTTGCTTTGGCCTTCAATATCCTGAAGTTCTGTAACTTTGGGCGATCCAACATTGCATCGCGGAACCACTCGGAGAAACGCCGACTGCTTTTTTCTCTCACAGACTGGATTTTCTCCTTTAGGGCTTAGCACACTAGAACTTTAGGCGAGATAGTAGCCATTCGGCAACTTGCCCAATGGATTAGGCAATCAACATGCCTTCTTTTTTTCATTCTTTCAGCTGCCTTGTTCCTTTTTGCTCATTAGTGTCAATGCTTTGTTCCTCAATCCAAATACCTGGAAATCAAGGATTTGACATCAGTTATTGGCACAAAATAAGCATTTGAGGACACTAAATCTATCCAAATAAAGCCCTAAATGAGTCCAAATCATGGACTCATCAACACCCCCAACTTAAACTTTGCTTGTCCTCAAGTTCAGCAGTTCAAAAAAAAATGTCTTAAACACTGCTACATAAGAGTCAATCATGAATGCACACAAAAAGACTCAACTTACTCATGAAAGGATCAATAGTGCACTCAAAGATTCAAGTTGTGACTCACCATTATGAAGGATTCTCAAGTTCACAATACTTGCTTCAAATGCAAGTTCAAGCTCAACAAAGGTACTCAACTGCCCTCACACAAAGAATGATTCCATATTCACACACAATGGTTTAACAACTTATAGCTCTGGAATCACTATCAACACTCACACTCAAAATGATATACACAATGCATGATTTCACCCATAGGTTTGCCCTTATTTTCCAACCAACAATTGTTTGAGCTCACTCAAGATAAAAAAAAAAAAGGTCTTTTCAAGACATCTAACGGGGCTGCGTGCAAAGGTATGGTCATTTAGGCTCAATGGCTATAATCCTCATGAAATGTGGTATGAACAATTATTTCTTCCCTTTTCTTCATCATTTGTCACTCATTCTCAAAAGTTATCCCCTAATTCACTTTCGATAGACTATTGGATACCCCATTTCTATTTGCATTTTCACGACTTTATTCAACAACTTTTTCACTCTTTTTATTTTTCATTCTTCTCTTCTTTTTCTCTTCTTCTTTTTTGTATGAAGGGATTCCATATTTCTCAAAACCATGGGTCAATGGGGACTTCTTTGCATTTCTTGATTTACCCACTCTTTTCACCACACCCCCAACTTAGATTTTTGGCCTAAGTTGGCTATTCAAACAAACCACAAATCATGAGGATTAAAGAAAGGTCACAATTTGCATCAAGTTTCTTCGAAGAAAAAGGGTAAGGCTCAAAGGATGTTCAAGCAAGGGTAACACACTCACAAGGTTGGCCACAAAAAAGGTAGAATGTCAAATTGTTCCACACTCTTCAAAGTTGCCTAAGATCATTTCAAGAGATTGCATCACTTAGTCAATTGGACCAACGGGGCAAATTCTAGGTGTCATCACACATGGTTCACGGTAAGCTCATCACACAAGGCATTGACACCAATGTCAAACAAGACTCAACACTTTCGTTAGTGTGCAATGGTCATCACAAGAGACTCATTCGATAACCGGCTAGTCACAACGAGATGCAAAAAGTTCACATATTGCCTATGCAACTTCATTTGGCCTTATCGTAGCCGCACACTTATTTTTGTTCGATTATGAGCACTATTCAAGTCATCAGTATTGATCAAGACCGATACTCAAATTTTCTAGAGAACAGCCACATTCAAACACAAACAAGAGGTGGCACAAACTTTTTCCAAAGGGACCAAAAATCATTTACATTCAAAATAAGGAGCCACAAGATCAAACATCCACAAAACAGTGCCAAAACACAAATAATAGCACAAAACCTAAATATATAAACAAAACAATCATCACAAAAGGTGGGCCTCACCCCACCATAAAATAAAAGCAATTTGTCCTCAAATGCTATTAAAGTATCCAAAACTCAATAAAAAGATAAGACAGAGAGGGAGGGAGGTAAAGAGGGATCATGTCTACACAGTTGCTCTATCTATCTGGGCATCAGTTCCCGGTATAGTGCTCTGAACTTGGGTCTCAGTACCCGGAGTCACATCTACAGTATCACCAGCTCCACTAGGGTCAGCCAAAGGCGTATCTGCCAAAGAAGATTGCATAGCTACATCGATCCTAGTTTCCTCAGCCTCTGTAAGGCCCTCGTAAAAACCATTTTCAGCAACCCCAAACATCTCCTCATCTGTCTCCACCTCAGACTCGGTATCAACTGCCTCCTCAACTTGAACATCATCTCTGGTGGTAGCCGAAGGCATATCTAGCTCAACTGGCACATTTGGGATTTCCACCATCCCAAAAATCATGGACGTGTTGGTGGACTTCAGCTGGTCCATATCTCTCCTCAGCGTAGCAATATCGGCCTTTAGAGCCGTCACCTCCTTGGTGGTCCCTTGGCCACGCTCACACACCACTATCCTAGCCGCAAGGGCATTCAAGAGTGTCATAGGATCAGTGAGGGTTTTCTGAATCATGCCCGGAATGGAGGCTTCAAGTCTGGCGCCACGATGATCGGCAAATGAGTGATTTGCCACATCTAGAGTAATGCAACCTTAGTGAGCGGGGGCTGGGAGGCAGTAGAAGAAGTAGTACCAGATCTGGGAGGCAATGGAGCAGTAGAGAAACTAGGGGTATCAGAAGGAGCAACACGGGATGTACCTAAAGGCCCAGGGGCCGGAGTGGGAAAAGGTGTGTGTGCAGGTAATGCATATGTATCTACGACCGAGGAAGATTCCACCGGGGCTGCCTTATTCCACTATGCTTCATCCTTCAAGTATTCTGCCTCGATCCACCGGATGTCAGTAGAAGATGTGGGAATCAGTTCCACATCCTTCTTCTTATCTATAGGCACCCGAGCTCATCTGCACAGCTCGGTAATCAACACCAGAAAGGGAAGGGAAGTCTGGCGCTGCTTGGACCTCATGGCCATATCTTGCTCAACGATCATACCCAAATTTATGCACTCTCGTGCAATGATCGAGCCAAGACAAGCCGCCTTTGTGTGGCGTATGACAGACTCATTCTGGGATAGCATGACAGTGATGCTGATAAAGTCAAACCAATACCTCATAGCTACATGTAGGTCCTTCTTTTCTATTGGAGCCCCTGTCTCCAACCACCTCGAAGTACCATCACATATGATAGGGGCTAGCCAGCTTTTCATGCTCTCAAAGGACTTAGTCTTTACCCTGTACTAGTGGGTGTCAGCAATATTGTTGGTACACTCTAATAATGCATTTATATTAGTGTTGTCACACAACACTTCCTTGCCCCGTACAACCACATAATCAACTGGCTTGAATTTTGCCGCCAACTTCTTCTTTTGTGGCACCAAGGCTCCGTAATCGGTGTAGAACTCCCGGACCCAATTTGGAATGTACGGGCCACAGGGCTTGGTGAACAACTGGAACTTGTGAAATCTCAAGCAGCTCATAATCTTTGGGTACTTGCTGATGAATCCATCAGTGGACAACCTCTTTTCTTCAATGATTGTCCTTAACCTCCCTCAGTTTTCAGTCTGTTCATAAACTTGGGAGGAGAACCCTGTACCGGTGGTTCTAAGACCACAGTCTGTGCTGGAGCAGGAGGAGGAGTAGTGGTTACCCGGGGAGTCCTAATCCTAGACGGATCATTCATCCTTTTGGATCACAACTCTCCCTCTGTGCCGCTACTAGCTCATCATCCTTAGGCTCAGAAGTTGCATCCTGATGCTCCTGGTTCTCACCCTCACTCTCATAAGTGGTGAGGTGAGTAGCGTAGATACCATCACTATCGGAGTTGGCCTCCAGTGATGCAGGTCCCTTCCTTTTTCCCTTTCCTTTCCCACAAGTTGTGAGAAGTTTGATGGCCTTGGCCCTGGATGCAGTTGCATCCTCATTGATTGCTATCCCCTTGGCTTTCTTGCGGGGTGGCATGTCTCTACCAGCTACTTTAGGTCTAGCCATATCTGTAAACACATTGTAGAAAGTTAGAAACAGTTCAAGAAAATGTGCAGAAAAATAATTGCAAACAAACTTGCTGGACCGGTCGTCGAGTCATCGAATTACTTTAGCGAGCCAAATCGGGCTTGCCGAAAGGATTAGCTCAAAAGTTTCCCAGATAAATGGCATGTCGAAAATGGGAAGGGCCTTTTGGTGAATAGCCGACAGCATTCCGTGAACAAAGACTAGCCCGCCGAAAGTTACTGTGCATTTAACTAGTAGGGGCGTAGACAAAGGTGATCAAGGAAGATCTTCGGCGAACTCAGGCTTCTCACCGAAAGTTACAGAACCTTATTCAAGATTAAGCAAGAAATTAAAGGCAATCAGGGGAACTTCGGCGAACCACCGAGTGATTCGGCGAGCTCTACCCAGCTCGCAAAACGACCCAACGTGCCTACTTTCAACCCCAACATCCAAATTCAACCCTGCAGCCCCCGAAATCAAATCAAAGCATTCACTATTACAATTAAACTAAGACCCATACTACCCATGCCCCCGGGCTACTCAGACTTCTCCCGGTTTGGCCAAATTTAGCTATTTGACAACTTTTTCCCTTAAGAATAACCTCAACCACTCCATCATTGGGCAAAATATGTCATTTGGCACAAATGCGAGTTACTTAGACTTCACCCGACTAGACTCGACAACATTCAAGCAACACCCAAAAATTTGAATATCTTTTAAGCACAAAAAATTTGGGAATTTAACGATTTAGGCATTATAGGCATGATATACAAATTTAAAACAGGCACAAGCATACAATTACAATAAGAGAGGCCCAACACATATCACTAAGATAAAAATCATTTGCAAAAGAATACAAATAGCTAAATATAAACTCAGTGTTTAGAAAACCAACCTTGGATGCTAAATAAATACTTTGAAATGCTAGGCGTCAAATTAATCCAACTCCGAACACAAATACGATGACTAAAATGCAATAAAGATGCAAAAATATGAAAAATATTGTGCGGCTATGAGTTTGGTAAGTTCAAAAGTGAGGGAAAGTGAAAGAGTTTGATAGTTTAAACCTTTGGCCTTTAAAAACCATCCAGTTCTCACCTATTCGGCGACATTAGTATTGCTCAGCGACCCACTCGGTGACTTGCCGACTGGGCACTTACCTCGCCGAGTTTTATTGGACCTCCAATTAATGTGGGGGTCCAAACGGCGGACTAAGTCATGATCACTGACCTGGTCGGCGATTCGCCAATATACTCCTGGGCTCGCCAAGTTTTACAGACTACAATTTCAAAATTTCTTGAGTCCAACGACGTTCCAAGTTGGGCTGGCCGACCTTTTCAATGAGTCACCGACTGGACTTTCTAGCTAGCCAACCTACACTTTTAAAACACCTTATACACTCTAACCTACACAATCAACACACCATTATTTCGAAATAAAAAAAAGCAAATAAAAACTTTGATTGCCTCCCAACCAGCGCCTTAGTTAACGTCGCGGCACGACGCAAATCTACACTCAAACCTCATTCTTAGGGTTGGCCATAGTATCACTAGGCAACCCCCATTGTTGTCTTAGATTTAAATGAGATGAGATATGACCCATTTGGGTCTGCAACTGTTTGATCGATACTGAATGGGAGGTAATCGTCTAGCTAAGGGTCGACACATCTTCTTCCATTTCTTTCAAAATCTTATCCGACCCCTAAAATTTGTTGAGGATACGAGAAAGTATAACTTTCGACCGACCTCCCTCGGAATCCTTTGGCTTTTGGCCCTCATGGGGAGGAACATATCTATCCTTCTTCCTGTCTCTCTCTTTCCAAGTGGGGTTACGATCCCTCCACTCTCGAAAACGATCCTTCCAACCTTCATCCCTGCTCCAACCTGGGTTACCACCCTACCTCAGGTAGTTTGAATGATAACCACCACCTTGGTTGGCTAGGAAATTCATCTCTTCGTTGTACTCAAACTTAGCTTCATTAAGATTAACACACACGACACCCATAATATCGACACTTCGAGCACCAACTTCCATGACATTTTTGGATAAAATGTCAAGTTATTTCATGATCTTGGCCATGTTTTAGTCCCTCTCTTGGTCTTTTTCCATCTGCTCCTTTGTCAATTTAAACGTGAGAGGGGAGACCTGATCTTCGCGGGTGTACCAAGCTCAATTGATTGTGGTCATGCAATCCAAGAGCTGAACTGCTATCACATAAGGTTGCTACATTAAACCTCCCGGAGAAAGTTGGTCAACAACGCCCTTGTTTACCGAGTCAAGGCTCCGGTAAAAATACTGCAGCAAAACATTGTCAGGTAACGTATGGGTTGGGCATTGTAGCACCAACTTCTTGAATCGCAGCCAAGTCTCATGAATCGGCTCACCCTCCAATCGCGTAAAGCTCTGAATGCTGCCCCGAAGAGTCATCATCTTGGAAGGAGGGAAAAATCGCACTTGAAATGTGGTAACCAGCTCCTCCCACGAAGTGATTTATTATCGTGGCAACTCAGCCAGCCACTTACATGTTTCTCCCATCAAAGAAAATGGGAACAACCTCAACCAAACCAACTCTTGGGACATGTTTTTGAAGGAGAATGGTCCGCAAACATCCACGAAGTTTCTAATATGCTCATGGGGATCCTCATGAGCCAAACCACCGAATAGCCTCTTCAATTCCAAGAGCTTCAACATAGTACTTGTGATATGGAACACAGCATTCCCTTCCGCTGGAGGCAAGTGAATGGCACCAATTCCACCCATTAGATGGGGGTCCTTAACATTAGGCTCATTGACATCGTTGAGGTTTTCGATGTCATCTTGGTGGCCTACTTGGCTACCATTGCTTCCGTTCACACTCATACTTACTGTTTCAAAACACAAACGAACCAAAACTAAAATTAAGTAAGTTCAACTATGACTAACAAGAAAAAAATTAAACTTAACTAAAGATTCCCAAACAACACCACTCCCCGGCAGCGGCGCCATTTTGATTAATAACGTTTCAAAGACACTTCATCCAATTCTAAGCGTCAACGACTGTTAATCAATATAATAACCCAACTAAATGAGTTGGTGTCAAATCCCACAAGGAGTGGTACGTGTTTAAGAATCAAGAGCAAAGTACAAATATGTTCAAGTCAATCATAGGAATAGACATTATCGAATAAAAACATAATTACAAATTAAAGAGTGACACGAATGTCAAATAACAGGGGGCTTTTGACTGTAATTATCAACTACAACAGTAGTAAATAACACGAAGCAACAAATATTGAGACGAGTTCTTGGGATGTGATTGGATTATAGGCTAAGGTAGACAAATGGGCAATTGCAATTGTTAATAAATAGCTTTAAATCAGTGAATAAGATAGACTTTAGTGGGGATAAACTTTCTCTTGAACAATTTACCCCGAATCAAGTTGGTTTCTCTCTAACACCAACAAGCAAGCAATTAAGAACAACCTATGCTTTAGTCCATTCACTCTATTGAGCTGAATGTGTGGAAAAGGGTTTAGGATTCACTCTCTCGAGTTGAACCCATGACAATCCAAAACCCACAGACCATCAATTCAGTAATCTTGATTTTAAAACTTCTCTCTCGAGCAAGCCAAAAAAAGGAAGGTAGAATTGCAGTTGCAACTACAACTCTTTAAATTAAACCACGATTACTAAATGCAATAACTTCTAAACAATATTTAAACTAACAATTAGCAATACCCATAAACTAAATCAACCTATAATCATATAATCACACCCCAAGAATTGGGGTTTTAGCTAGACATCATAAAAAGATAAAAATTGTTACCCAGTGGTGTTTCCATCAACTGGGTAAGACTAATTTCATCTTTACAAAGGTCCAAATTGAAGAATCTCAAAGACCCACTTCCAATTTCTTAAAAATGGTAAACTTTAATTGTTCAAAGCTAAGGAAAACTTAGTCTCAAAACTCAGAAATTTCAAAATCTAAAGAGAAACATGTCTCTTCTAAAAACTGATTAACAAAAGATATTAATAATAATGTTTGAAAATGTATTCATAGTCATCAAAAAATATGTTGCGAAGGGCCATTTGGCCCAGTAAGTCGGGATCGCCGATCAGCACAGTGATCCGCCCTTTGATCAGTTTCACCGCCTTTTTACTTTGGCCTTCAACATCCTCAAGTTCTGTAACTTTAGGCGATCCAGCATAGCATCGCGGAACCACTCGGCGACACGCCAAGTGCTTCTTTCTCTCGCCCACAGGATTTTCTCCTTTAGGGCTTGGTACACTAGAACTTTAGGCAAGATAATAGCCACTCGGCGACTCGCCCAATGGATTAGGCAATCAACATGCCTCCTTTTCTTTGTTCTTTCTGCTGCCTTGTTCCTTTTTGCTCATTAGTGTCCATGCTTTGTTCCTCAATCCAAATACCTGGAAATTAAGGATTTTACATCAGTTATTGGCACATAATAAGCAATTGAGGACACTAAATTTATCCAAATAAAGCCCTAAATGAGTCCAAATTGTGGATTCATCAATCTACTTACTTTTGGTTTTGGTTTTGTGTTGCTTGTTAAATTAGAGGAGGAAATGAGCGTTAATGGAAGAAATGGTAGCCAAGTGGGCCACCAAGATGATATCGGAAACCTTAACGATGTTAATGACCCATTCCAAATAGGTGGTGTTGGGGCCATACGTTTGTTTCCAGCTGAAGGGAAAGTTGTGTTTCACATCACAAGCACCATGCTTCAGCTCCTACAACTGAAGGGTTTGTTCGGGGGTCTATCTCATGAGGATCCCCATGAGCATATTAGAAATTTCATTGATGTCTGTGGACCGTTCTCATTTAAGAACATATTTCAAGAATTGGTTCAACTGAGATTGTTCCCATTTTCTCTGACGGGAGAAGCAAGCAAGTGATTGACTGAGTTGCCAAGAGATTTCATCATTTCTTGGATGGGGTTGATCATAGTGTTCCAAGTTCGTTTCTTTCCCCTATCGAAGATGATGACCCTTCGAGACATCATTTAAGGATTCAAACGTTTGGAAGGAGAGGCCATACATGAGACGTGGCTAAGGTTTAAAAAATTGGTGTTGCATTGCCTAACTCATGGACTTCAAGAAAAGGTGCTGCTAGAATACTTTTATAGAGGTCTTGATTCGGTAAACAGAGGAGTGGCTGACCAAATTATTCCGGGTGGTATAATGCGATAGCCCTATGCAATAGTGTCCCAACTCATTGATTGCATGACCAAGATAAATGGGGCATGGTATACTCATGAAGGCCAAGTCTCTCCTCTCATTTATGAAATGATGAAAGAAAAAATCATAAAGGATCAAGATAGAGACCAGAGCATGGCCAAAATAATGACCTAACTCGATATCTTGGCCAAAAATGTCATGGAATTTGAAGCGATGTACAATAAGGAAGTAAACTTCCTAAACAACCAAGGATGAAATAGAAAGGGAAAGAAGGATAGGTATGTTGCTCCCCATGAGCGTCGAAAGCCCAAGGACTCTAAGAGTGGCAAGACAGAAGATATGCTCTTACGCATTCTCAACAAAGTCAAAGAGTCTGAAAAAGTGTTGAAAGAGATAAAAAAGGATGTTTTGACTCTAAACCAAACAATGACCTCTCACTCAGTCTCTATCAAGTAGCTGGAGACCCAAATGGGTCAAATTTTGTCTCATCTGAACCCAAGACAACAAGGGGGGTTGCCTAGTGATACTATGGCAAACCCCAAAAATGAGGCTTAAATGAGTACTTGCTTCGTGCCACGACATTAACTAAGGTGCTTCTTGGGAGGCAACCCAAGCTTTTAATGCTTTGTGTTTGTTTTTGAATAACGAGTGTTAATTGTGCAGGTTGAAAAGTTGAATATTTCTGAGAATGTGCAGATTGGCGAGCCAAGAGTCTAGTCGGTGACTCACCGAAAAGGTCAGTGAGCCTGATTGGACCACCATTGGACTCACAAAAACTAATAGGTGGGAGTCTATAAAACTAGGTGGCTAATGGCTGAATCGCGACTTGCTGAATAGGTCGGCAAGCCCAATTTTGTCTGCCGTTTGGACCCCTAAATTGACTAGAGGTCTTGTAAAACTCGGTGAGGTAAGTCACCACTCGGCGCATCACCGAGTGGTTTGGCATAGTCGACTAATACCATCCAAAGGGCCATGAACTGAAAGGTTTTAAAAGGTCAAACGGTTTAAATTTTCAAAATCTTTCATATTCTCTCATTTCTAACCCTGTACACTCACACCCACACCCACACTTTACTTTCCTGTATTTTGCTATTTCTCTTCGTTTGCGTGTTTGATCTCGTGCGTGGATTTGGATTACTTTGCCGTCTAGCTTATCAAATTCATTTTTTGGCACTCAGGTTGGTTTTTCGAACATTGAACTTTTGATTAATTGGTTGAACTCGAATGTCTTCGATAATTTTATGATGATGTGTGTTGGGTAATGATTGAAATCGTGTTTTATGTGTTGGTTTTCCTTAGTTGTGTTTCAAAATTGTGCCTAATTGCTTAAAATGATGAATCCCCGTGTTTAAAGTGTTAAAATTGACTCTAAATTGTTGGGTTGCGGTTATTTTATGTTGGGTCTAGTTGGGTGAAGTCTGAGTAACCCTTAATTGAGCCAAATGACGTAATTTTCCCAATGATAGAGTGGATGACATCATTCTTAAGGGCAAAAGTCATCAAATAACCAATTTTGGCCAAATGGGGAGAAGTCTGAGTACCTCGGAGGCATGGGTCTTGTGGGTCATGTATGAATTGCATAGTGTGTTAGTTTGATTTTGATTTTAGGGATTGCGGGCTTGATTTTGGGATACATGGTTGAAATTTGGCACGTTGGGCAGTTTGGCGAGCTGGGTCGAGCTCACCAGACGGTTTAGCAGTTCATCGACGTCCCTCTTTGATCGCCCTTAATTGTGTGATTTGGTTATTTGGTGTTTGTCATTTTTGGCGGGAAGCTGAGCTCGTTGAGTTCACTGGGCAACTCGTCAAAATGAGGGAGCACTGCCCCCACACAAAAGAGCAAGAAAGCACCTCCGAAGGGAGGTAAGGGAAAGGGCAAAGCACCCGTAACTGAGAGACCAGAGCACAACTCTGGTAGTGATGGAGATTTTTTTAACTCTCAAGCCCCACTCTTCATTCCTGAGGATGACCAACCACTACAGACCCGGCGAGCAGAGATTCGTGCATGAGCTCGTCAAGTTTCGTCTAGGATCTCGAAGTCTACCCCCTACTGCTGATACAATGCCAGCTCCGACATAGATGGTGGGTCTAGCACCACCAGTTCAGGGTCCTCTTCCCCGATTACTCAATTGGTTAAAGGCCGAGGGATTGAGGACCATTCTGGAGGAGAAGAAGTTGTCCACGGATGGTGTTATGGACAAGTACGCTAATGTGTTGGACACCATCTGGTACCATAGGTTCTAGATCTTCAGTAGGCCCCGTGGCCCGTACATTCCCACATAGGTCCAGTAGTTTTACACATCGTATAGTGACCTGGTACCAAAGGGAAAGAAAAAGGTCAGTGCCTTCAGACCGGTAGAGTTTGTGGTGGTACAGGGGAAGATGGTGAGATGTAGCAGCGATTATATTAACGATGTATTTGATAGAGGGTCAGATTTTAACCACCCGAGTTTGGCTACCACTGTGATGACTCTAGATGTCCTAAAGGGATGGCTAGCTCCTCTTATTTTTGATACCACCCCGAGGTGGATCGAGGCTGGAGTCCCTATTGAGAAGAAGGACTTAAACATAGCAGCTCGGTATTGGTTTGGGTTCATCAACATCTCCATCATGCCCTCACAGAATCAGTCCATCCTCCGCCACATAAAGGCGGCCTGTCTCAGATCAATCATAGCCCGGAAGAGCATCAACTTGGGGCTAATCATTGAGCAGGAGGTGTCCATAAGGGCCAAACAGCGCCAGACATCCCTTCCTTTCCCAGTGCTCATTACAGAGTTATGTTGACGGTCTGGAGTTCCTCTTGACGAGAAGAGGGACATTGGATTACACCCACATCCTCCACCAACATCTAGCGCATTGAGGCTGAGTACACACGGGATAAGGCGGATAGAAGGAGAGCAGATCTGGTGGATACATCGCCAGAGGTTAATGTTGAGTCTATACCTACAGAGGCACATTTTCCTACTCCAACCTTCGAGCCTTCAGGTACATCTATTTCCACTCTTTCCCAGGCCCCATGTTATTCTATTGCCTCCCAGCCTCCTAGAGCTGCTTCAGGTACCACTGCCTCAAGGACTCCGATAACTCAGGTCATGCTCCTCAAGATAAGGAACCTAGCCCATTCTACAGATGTGCGGGCTTCCCGGCTAGAGGCTGAGGTGCCCTAGATGATTGAGCGAGCCACTTTAGCTACTTTGACACCTCTTTGGTCCTTCATTGATTCTCTCATGATGAGAGTAGAGATTTGTGAGAGAGGACAAGGGGTTTCCACTGAGGTTACAGCTTTAAAAGCCGAGGTTTCCGAGTTGAGGAAGGATATGAACCATCTAAAGTCTACACACTTCACTTCACTGTTTGAGTCAGCTGAGGCTCATGCTGATCCGAGTGCTCAAATTTCTGCTCGTGCAGAGATACCTTCGGCTACCGCTGGAGATGATATTGTGAAAGATGTTGTTGCTGCTGAATCTGAGACTTAGACCAATGAGGAGCATCTTGGGGAGTGAGAGGCGGTTGTGTATGATCATCTGGCTGACTTAGAGGGTGTGATGTTCGAGACTACCTGCCAAACCTCCTTGATAGATACTTCCATGGCAGGCTCCAGTGGAGCCAGTGTTGATGTTACCCTGGGCACTGATTCCCAAGACCAGAATATGACCCCGGGCATTGATTCCCCGATAGCCGGAGTGACTGAGTAGACATGATCATTTTTACCTCCCCCTCTATTGTTTTATTGACTATATTTGTTTTTGTTGCATTTGAGGATAACTGCTTTTCTTTCGTGGGTGGGGTGAGGTATTTCCATACCTACCTCTTGTGATTACATTTTGTTTGTATATATTGGGTTTTATGATCTATTTTGGTTTTGATCTTATCTTGTGGATGTTTGAGATTGTGGCTCCTTTTGAATGGAAATGGTTTTTGACCTATTTTGAAAGTTTGTGCCATCTCTATTGTGTGTGATTATGAATGTTCTTGTACAAATTTGAGTATCGATTATGATCAATACCGATGACTTGAATAGTGCTCTTAATTGAACAAAATGAATGTGCGGCTACGACGAAGACAATGATGTTGCATAGACAATGTGTGAACTTTTAGCCGGTTATAGAATGTTCCTCTTGTGATGAACATTGCACACTACCTTGAAAGTGTGAAGTCTTGTTTGATATTGGTGTCAGTTTCTTGTGTGATGAGCTTACCTTAAATATAGTGTATGATGACACCCAGAATTTTCCCCGTTGGTCCGGTTGACTAAGTGATCCAAGCTCTTGAAATGATCTTCACCAACAATTTTGAAGAGTGAAACAATTTGACAATATAACTCTTTTGTGGCCAACCTTGTGAGATGTGTGAACTTTACTTGAACCCCCTTGAACCTTATCCCTTTCTTGGAAGAAACTTGAAAAATTGTGATCCCTCTTTATCAATTCACCAATAACTCTCATGAAGTGTGGTTTGTTTTGAATAGATAACTTAGGACAAAAGCCTAAGTTAGGGGTGTGGTGAAAAGAGAAGGAAAATCGAGAAGTGTGAGAAATCCCCCTTTGAGAATGGTTTTGAAAAATATGGAACCCCTCCATATATATAAAAAAAAAAAAGCAAAGAAAAAGAAGAAAAAAGCTGTGAAATAAAGTGATGAAAATTGCAAAAGAAATGGGGTGTCCGGTAATTCATAAGAAATTGAATAATGGGGTGGATTATGAGCATGTTTGAAATGTTAAAAAAAGGAGGAAAGTGATGTTCACATCACACTTCATGAGGGTAGAAGCCACTGAGCCTAAATGACCATACCTTTACACTCAGTCGCGTTACAAGCCTTGAAAAGACCTTTGTGATCTTGAGTGAGTTGAAACAAATGTTGATTGGAAAATAAGGGCAAACCTACGGGTGAAGTCATGCATGTGTACATCTTTGTGAGTGTGAGAGTTGTATGTTTTTCTGAAATTATAAATTGTTGAAGAAATTATGTGTGAAAATGGAATCATCTTTGTTGTGAGGGCATTTGAGTACCTTTGTTGAGCTTGAACTTGCATTTGAAGCAAATATTGTGAACTTGAACATCTTTGATAATGGTGAGTCACAATTTGAATCTTTGAGTGCACAATTGATCATTGCATGAGTAAGTTGAGTCTTGTTGTGTGCATTCATGTTGGGTCTTATCTAGCACTGTTTGAGACATCCTTTTTGGACTATTGAACTTATGTTTTACTTGAGGACAAGCAATAGTTTAAGTTAAGGGTGTTGATGAGTTCGATATTTGGACTCATTTGGGGATTTGTTTATATTAGATTTAGTGTCCTCGAATTCTTAATTTATGCCATAAATTGATGCTAAATCCTTGATTTTCAGGTATATGGATTGAGGAACAAAGCAAGGACACTAACAGGCAAAAAGGAACAAAACCAACCAAAAAAATGAAGAAGGGCGGCCTTGAGGATCGCCAAAAGCACTTGGCGTGTCGCCAAGTGTCTCATCTGACCACCTAAAGTTCCAGTGTGCCAAGCTCTGAAGGAAGAAACCAAGTCGGTGACGAAAAGGAGCATTCGGCGACTCGGCAAGCGGTTCTGCGAAGCAAAAATAGATCGCCCAAAGTTACAGGCCTCGAGGATGCTGAATGCCAAGGCGAAAAGGCGATGGAAGAGGTCGAAGGGCGGCTGGCCGAGTAGTTCGGCGAGCCCGACTTACTTTGCCGAATGGTCCTTCGTGGCTTATTTTTGGCGACTATAAATTAGATTTTGAACATTTAGCTATCTATCTATCTTTTATTTAGAACATTCTAAACACTTTTCTCTGTAGTTTTTCATAGTTTTGAAGAATCTTAGAGATTCAATTTAGAGATTTTGGAAGTGGGTTTCAAAGAATTGACAAATTGAAGCATTGTAAAGACTAAATCACTTTTACCCAGTTGATGGATAATCGATTCGGTTAGTGTTTTTACCTTTTTATGATGTTTGGCTAATGCCCCAATTCTTGGTGTGTGATCATGTGATTATGGGTTGAATTAGTTTATGGGTATAGTTAATTACTAGTTTAAATGCTATTTTGAAGTGAGTTTAATCATTAATTGTGGTTTAATTTATGAATTGTAGTTGCAAATGCAGTTATATTTTTGTGTTCTTGGCTTGCTCGAGATAGGGGTTTTAGAACTAAGATTATTGATTAATGATTTGTGGGTATTGGGTTAAGTTGGGTTTAGCTCGAGAGAGTGGATGAATTAAGGAATGGGTTGTTCTTCATTGCTATGCTTGTTAATCACCTGATTCGGGGTAGTTATTCGAAAGAAAACTATGTTCCTGATAGTCTAGCCTACTCACTGATCCTTAGTTGATTACTAGTAGTTTCAATTACCCATATATCTATATTTACCTATAACCGATCACATCCCGAGAATCCTTCTCCCTATTATTATATCAATGTGTTTGTGACTGCTGTGTAGTTGATAATTGTGAACTAAATCCCCATCTGACATTTGTGTCACCCTTTAATTTGATTAATGTCTTTTCCGATAATTTCTATTCCTATGACTAATTAGACCGCGTCTGCACTTCCTAATTGAATTTGAAACATGTACCGCTCTCTGTGGGATTCGACCCCAACTCATTTTGTTGGGTTTTATACTGATTTAGGATCGTTGACACCCAGAATTGGATGAGGTGAGCTTGAAACGTTTAAAATCAAAGACCCTATTACCCATAGTTTTGTCAAGTTAGAAAGTGACAGCCAACTATATAACTTTGTTAAAGATTTGTGGAGTGGGTCATCTTTTAAGTTGTTTTTGAAGCATGTGACTGTTAAAGAAGGGGGTCCACCGCTACAACTAGGACCATATTCTGTTGAAAAAAATAATCCAGAATTAGGAAATTGCTCTAGGGTTTCACACATTGAGCATGGTATAAATGGGGTAGGTGAAGTTGAACAACCATTAGAGGAAGAAAATGGTGATTCTCTTGACTTTGAAGAGGATGACTTAGATGATGTTCCAGATCAGGATGATAGTGAAGTTGATGAAGAACTGAGAGCTTTTATAGAAAAATATAGGGAAGGAAAAAAATGAAGCTGCAAAGAAAAAAAAAGAACTAAAAGACCCTCAAAGGATCAAGATGTTGAGCTTGGAGAAGCTGACATAGATAAGGGATTTGAGAATATCGTCACCAATAAGGCAACCAAATACAATGGGAAATTGGGAGGTGATGAAGTGGTTATTGATTCATCAGATGAACCAAGTGAAGATCGTGATGAGGATCTAGATGTTTTAGCACAACCAGGTGTTGATTTACCTTCAAGAAGAAAAAGCAACAAGCTGGGGTATGCTTTTTCTTCTTCCATTTCTTTCTTTGAGTTAGGTATGATATTTGAGAGTGAAACTCAATTTAGAAAGGTTGTTGCTGATTATGTTGTTCAACATAAGGTTCGGTTAAGGCTTAAACCAAATGAACCTCATAGAGTTAGGGAAAAATGTGAAGGAAAGTGTAAATGGGAAATCTTTTCAAGCTTGAATAAAGATTCTAGAAATATTTTTGTAAAGAAATACTACCCTGCTCATAGATGTATTACAAAGAATAGGAACATGTTGTGCTCAGCCAAATATGTGGAAATGAAGATAAGGAATAGAATAATATCTCAGCCTAACATGAGAGTTCATAAGCTTCAAGAGATACTAAGAAAAGAACGGGGATTAAAAGTGAGAAGATTGATATGCCGTGAATTATTGGCACATTAGATGCTCAAAACTAAGGATTCATACTAGAATCGAGTGTATTTTTGTAAGCTTTGATGTGTTTGTTGAATCTGTAGACAAATTCTAACCTGTGTGGAAAAATGAGAAGAAGATAAGTGTGATCAGGTGAAGACCACGGGCACCTAGTCAAGTCATGGTCCTTGAAACAAACGGTGGTGACGATCGTGATGGATTTCCAGTGAAGAGACATCAAGGAGCTGAAATAGGATTGGACCAAGTAAAGACCGCTGACCACCTCACGGGTCGTGGTCCTCACAACGGTCTGTACTTGTGACCGTGGAGTGGATCTAGTGTGTGGGTCTGTAGAAGATGAAGTGTAATGGCGACCAATTGAAGACCACGGAAGGCCTCACAAGCAGTGGTACCCATAACAACTCGTGGTGGTGATCGTGAAGTGGATCCAGTGTATAGGCTTTGAAGACTCGCATTTTGTTTGGGCCAAGTATAGAGCACGGCAGGCTTCACGGATAGTGAAACCTTTTACGGTCCATCATGTTGCATGTGAAATTTCTCGATAGTTCAGTCCTACTTCGAGTAGGACTCATTTTAGACACTTTATTTGAATTAATTAGGTCATTTTTAGTTTTTATCTCATCATATTTGGAACGAGCAACTTAGTTTTGAATACTTTTGACTTTGGGTTTTATCGATTAACATTGAATCGATTTTGGAAGTTGGATTTGGATTTTCTCAATATCAATCGCTCAATGAATTTGCATATTATTGTAAGTTAACTTTCTTAATGTTTGCATTACTAATCTCTGTTCATTTAAGTGGAAAGCATGAGTTGCTAAACACCACAACTAGGGTTATGGATACTATGACAGAAATCTAAATGTGAATTTATAAAATGAGTAGAAGGTGAATTATATTTGCAATATTTAACTCAGCTTTCATTATTCATTTGTCCTAATGAGTGCACGTGTTAGAGTCAACATGTATCTATTGACTGCTCGAGAGAAAAGAGATAGTAAGGAAAAAGCAGAGTTAATCTAATAAAATGGTGTTAAAGGTCGAGTTCAAGAGAATAGAACTTTAACATCATTGTACGCGAGGGTATAATTTGTTAACACTCAAAGCCTAAGAGAAATTGAGTGAAAATTATCTAACTAGACTAAGAGGTGTTAGATATAATCAACCAGCTTATAAATTGGAAAGACTATATTACTTGAAACTCAATTACGGATGAACAATAGATGTAATGTCATGGGAAATACAACCCTGGTTTTATTTATTTATTGAAACAACTTTAGAATCAATACTCTGTTAATTGTTAATCTGGCTCTTGTTTAACAATGTTAGTTACTAGAACTTTACAGCTGAAATACAATTTACATTCTGTAATTATTTTCTTTAGGAAATATTAACAACATTTGGGTAAACGCCACACTGAAATTATTTTTGTAAGGAAATTCTGTGTGGGATCGACCTCAACTCATGTTGAGTTCTGTAAATTGACTTTGACCATTTATACTTCTTAATTGAAGTGTAAGTTTGGACATATCAAAGACCAGTATGTTATAGAGCAAAAATGAATGCTATTGCCAAGTTCTTGGGTGATTGGAAGCTTGAATTTTCAAGGTTGTTAGACTATGCTGATACGATTGAGAGTACAAATCCTAAGATTTCTTGTTGGGTGAGAATTGATAATGAACAGTCCATGACTTACACTTGTTCAAATATTTCTATGCTTCCTTTGCTTCATTGAAAAATGGATGGTTGGAAGGTTGTAGGAAGATTATAGGATTGGATGGATGCTTTCTGAAGGCTGGTTGTAGAAGAGAATTATTATTGGCAGTTGGAAAAAATGGAAACAATCAAATGTATCCAATAGCTTGGGCAGTGGTTGATCAAGAAACTAAACACTCTTGGAGTTGGTTCTTAAGCTATCTCATTGAAGATTTGCAACTTGGTGATGGAACTGGCATAACAGTCATGTATGACATGCAAAAGGTATTTATTCTGCCACTTCTTTTAAACATTTATTTGTTGATTTACTGTCTTTGTTTCTTTATGTTAGTTACTGCCTTATGTTATTGTCTTTTGGGTATTTACTGTCTTTGTTTATTAATGTTAGTTGTTGCCTTGTGTGGGAAATTTGTGGATATTGTTGGTGTGTGAAGTAAGTAAAGTTGTTGAAGACTATCAAGTTTCATTTATACTTGCATTAAAGATGCCTTTGTTTATTTCTCTTAGTTATTGTCACTACCTGTGAATGTTGTTAGTGTGTGAAGTAAGTGAAGTTTTTAGTGTGTGAAGTAAGTGAAGGGTGCTAATAGATGCCCTAAAATGTTTATTTATGTTAGTTATTGCCACTATTTTGTGCTAATAGATATCTTAAAGATGCCTTAAAGTTATTGATTAAATATTTCTTAGGGTCTTGAGATAGTAGTTGAAGACTTACTTGTTAATGCTGAAAGAAGAATGTGTGCAAGATATATTTTGGCAAACTGGCAAAAAACATGGAGAGGTGAGGAAAGGAAAAGAGCATTTTAGAGGTGTGCCAAAGCTAGTTTTGAGGTTAAATTGGGAGATGAATTGGAATATATGGCCAAATTGGGTGATAGAATATGTGAGTCATTGCTTGGATATAACAAAGAATACTGGTGTAGAGCTTTATTTAATGAAAGATCAAAGTGTGATGTGGTGGAAAATAATATGTGTAAAACATTCAATTCATGGATTGTTTGTCCTAGACATAAATTTGTGATTAGTATGCTTGAAAATATTAGACATAAAATGATAGATAGGCATGGAGATATGATTAAGTTTGCAGATACTTGGATCAGTGACGTTTCACCTATGGCAAGACTGATTTTAGAAGAAAACAAAGAGATTGGCAGGACACTAAGGGTGAATTCAAATCATGACATTAGATTTGAGATCCAAGAAGGAGAGTATAGACACATGATTGATATGACTAAAAAGACATGTAGTTGTAGGTTGTGGCAGTTGAGGGGCATACCTTGCCAACATGTTGTTTGTGCCTTATATCACATTGGGCAAGAACCAAAAGATTATGTGGAACATTGGTACAAAAAAGATACATTCCTAAGTGCTTTTAAGTACTTTTTACAACCCATCTCCAATATGGTAATGTGGCCTGACACCAATAACCCAGCAGTTGAGCCTCCTGAAGTGAAGCCATGTCACGACCCAGGGGTACACCCTATATATAACTTAGCATACTTGACACCGAAGGGGTCTCATATAAGCCCTTAGCATATATAACATGAGATACTAGATAAGTGCGGAATTTTAAAACATTTTTCAAATAATCAAAGTATTTATAAAAACAAAGCGGAAGACTTATTACACATGTCTCAAACCATCTAGAACATGAACATCTTAGGGACCAAGCCCATACAATAGTCTAAAACATAAATAAATACATAAAAAGGAAATGGTGGCTATATCCTCGATGCTATGAGGACTCACCAATCTTCAACTCCTTGCTCCTACTAAGAACCTAGCCTCAAATATGGAACTCAATATCATCGGACCATACATTTGATGAGAATGTAGGCAAGAGTATGCGTTGATACAAAATGTACTAAATATGATAGCTAGCATAACATCATAAGAGCATAACATAAGAGTTAGCTAATCATAAGATATATGCCATAAACATAAGAGACAACAACATAATCATAAGCATAATCTCCAACATAAGCATAATATAAGCATTAGTCAACATAAGGCATAATCCAAAACATAAGAGATACATCATGTTCATAAGCATAGTAAATACTTAGATCTTCATATCATAAGAGAACTACTTCTCAAGTAACCTCAAATCATACTTGTGCAATGCATGAATGAGACCCCATAATCCCATCCACACTAAGTACCACTTTTGGGTCATCATCATCATACTTACCCTCTTAGGATCTCGTCCTTAGCATAATTTTCATAGATAAAGGAACCTTCACCTTTAGTCAAACATATCAAGGAAGGCAACTATAGCAACAATCCAAGCTAAGCATACAACGTATAAGAGAAACACTTCATGAGTCACCTCAAGGCAAGCTTGTGCAATGCATGAATAAGACCCCATAGTCCCACCCATGCTAAGTTAGAGACTTTAGTCCCTCATCCATATTTATCATCTCTTATTCTCATAATTAACTTATTTCTCATAGACAACGGAAATCACCTCAAGTCATACATGTATTGGAAGGGTCTTTCAAGCTACAATCCAAACTAGTCATGCTCATAGTACTCTTTTCTTATTCTTAAGACATGTTAACTCACCTCTCTATGTCTATCATAAGGGCCAATGGGTATTCACCTCTCCATGTCTATCATATAGGCCAAATGGGGATTCAACTATTACTTTACATGTGTAGTCACAGGCATTCGCCTCCATAACTATTTTAGGGAAACATAAGTATTCACCTCCATGCCCCGCCATTATATGATATAGGTATTCGCCTCTAGATCATTACATGAGGATCATAAGGATTTGTCTTAATGATCAACATAAAGGCTAATGGGTATTCACCTCTTGCCTTACTATAGAAGTTATATATTAAAGGTAGTCACCACACACTTCTCATATCATGTCATGGGTAATCTCCTCATGACTATCTACTTAGGGATAAGGGAAGTCACCTCACATCCCTCTCATACAAAGGTCTTTGGGGGAATCACCACAAGCCTCATCAAATTTCATAGTCCTTGGACTTATATTCATTTTAGGTGAGAAAGCCTTTTGACCTAGAATCATTCTATGTTAGAGAACCTATCATATCATATCATATCATATTCATGCATAAGTGTGTGTGTGAGAATGAACTTTCACAACACAACAACATATCATAATTATAGACACTTTACTCTTAAAGTGTTCTTAAGCATATACATAGATTTTCATAAAACATGCATGAATCTCATACTTTACCTCCTTGAGGTTTCTAAACATTCCTTTAATCAACATATCTAGAATTCTACACTAGACATGGATATCATCATAACTCAAGTGTTCTATCACTTCATACATTCAAATACTCATAAGGTAGATTAGGTGGGTAAAGTCCTTCCAGAACAATTTTCTCTAATAGTCTACCATTATCACATAAGTTTCACTCTTAATACCTTAACATAAATAATTCATCATATTGGCTTTACTCTAAAAACCTTAGGAATTTACACTCATGACTACAAGCCTTACTCTCAAAGCTTTATTTCTTAAAATCATCATACATACCTAAATTTCAAGGCTTTCTAATCACATTCTTCATTATTAAGTGATTCTAGTCTTAAATCATCATAAAGGTTCAACTTCAAGCTTTACTAGTCATGATCCATCATACATCTATAATCTAATTCATTTCATGTATACATGATTCTATTCTTGACAAATTACTACTCATATCATCACTTCTAGAAGATCATCTGTAAGTCCTCAGTTTCCCTTCACAAGAAATAAATCCACATTACTACAATTTCCTCAATTAACTAGGGTTGGCCATGTAAAACATGCAAATTCTTCATAATAACATGATTCTCTACTAATTCAATCATAAACAACCAATATCCATTCAATTGGATTCATACTCAATCATAACACACAATATAGGAAGAAACCCTAGCTAGAGTTGGGTTCATCTTCATAATTGGGGGATTTCTAGGGGGCTCCATGAATGGAAGAATCCATGGGTGAATAAGCTATCAGACCTTGGATACAAAGACCTCAAAAGCTTCTAACAAATCAGGAATTTTCCTTAACTTGCTCTTCTTCTTCTTCTTCTTCTTCTTCTTCTTCTTCTTCTTCTCCTCCTCCTCCTCCTTCTTCTTCTTCTTCTGAGAATTTCTTGGAGGGAATTGGGTCTCTTTTGGTGAATTGAAATAATTATTTGGAATCACTTATTTAAGGGTCTAATAGCTTTATATAGGTTGTCTAATTACTAATAAAATGAAACCACTTAATAAATAATTAATTCTAGAAAGTTCCCTTAAGCCCTTCACTAACCGACTTAGTTGACCACACTGCCTCACCCACGAGATCACGCCCACGGGGGGTGGGTGGACCCACATGGCGTGCTGGTCATTCGTGGGTTGTGGCCTGGGAGTGAACTTTTGGGGTCTTGACCCATGACCCCTCACCCACTGGGCGTGGGTCCATCTACTGGTTGTGGCCCCTTTTCATGGGTGGACTGTTTTGGGGCAGGTTCTAGGGTAGTTTTAGGGTCCTCTTCAAGGTCCTTGAGGAGTCGTACCTTGATATTTTAACCCCTAACCCTTCATTCTAAGTACGGAAAGTCATTTCTACGACTCTAACCCTCACATAAAGCTCTAGAACCCTCACATAAGGCTCTAGTTTAGCTTACTAGTTTCCGGGTGTTACAATATTTCCCCCTTGGGAACATTCATCCTCGAATGACGATTCTAAACACTTCTTAAAGGAAACGATTCTAGACTAGCAGCCCACCATGCATGCAACTCATCTAAATGCATATAAATAAGGAGGAAAACTTCAACTCCAAGATAATTATACTAAATGCAACACAAGGAAGTAGGAACTACATCTAACACCTGAAATGCCTGAAATATTATATCTACTCATATTTAAGGAGGAACTACCATATCCTAGATAAAACATGCTCAACATACACTCATAGAGCTCATATGCAATTTACTCTCAAAAAGCATTTATTCAAGGAGGAATCTCTCAACTCCAAGCTCAGGCATGCTCATATATTCATCTCATGAAGTCAAATAGGCAACTCTACTCAATTCACTACAACATGAGGAAAAACAATGCACATAAGTCATTTCAATCAAGTTCTAAGCTTTTTTATGAACATTCATACAAGGAAACCATGACCACACATAAACACACAATGACCTTGCTATAAAGGCACACCATCACCCACTTGGGAGTAAGCCTAGGTGGACTTCCTAAGAACCATTACTTTTAATTCTAGGATCGGAACAAGTCATCACTAAACCTTTATATCCTTCACACAAGAGGATTCTAAACCAAGGTAAATTACAATACTACTCTTTAGACAAGGCTACTTATTGAACACCCCAAGGTATCTTCTAATCACCCTCTTAATCAAATCTTTCAACTTACTCAAAACTTAAAGTGGTTAAGTAGGGTTCTACCATCAATAATATAAGGCAACAATGCAGCCCATTCATACTAAAGACAACCTCAAAGTCTATAATATCAAATCTATCTCATCATAAAATGTCGCAACACCGGAATCTAAGTAAAGCTTAAAAAATACATACCGGTAGTAACATTCGGAGGACACTCTTTTCCACCTCTAGCTTTGAGAGCTTAAGGCCTATTATTATTTGGAGAACTCCCACCCAAACCAATTGGACCGGAGGAAGGGTAGGGTTGAGACCTACGACGAGTATCCCTTTCATTTCTAGCCACTTTGGGGAAATGCCTTATATTGTGGCCCAACTCACCACACCCAAAATAAACATTAGAACCCACTAGGCATTCACCCTCATACTTTCTATCACACTTACTACTACTCGGAAATAGAACCCCACTACTATCTCTTTGTGGCTTAGGGTTAGCCACCCCTTTGTGGTTGAACTTAGGAGTGTTTGAGGACCTTTGCTCGGGGAACTTTTGTATATACCTAGGGCGACCATGTCCATTGGACTCATCATGAAGTACTTAACATCATCCATTCTAGGCCTATTTTTCTCCTTAAGCTTTAATTCCTCAATTTGTTGCGCATGCACCATAAGACGTGAGATATCCATATCACCAACAAGCATCGCCGTACAACATTCTTTTACTACTAAGTTGGATACTCCCATCATGAACCTATTCATCTTATCCCTTGAATCTTCCACTAAAGTTGGAGCACACTTGGATAATTGGGTAAATTTTAAGGCATACTCCTTAACACTCATGCTACCTTGCTTACGGTTAATGAACTCTTGAATTTTAGCCTCCCTCAATTTTAAGGGAAAGAACCTATGAATGAATGCCTTCTTAAACACCTACCACTCTATGGAACCCGCTCCTACCGGTCTATTCTCCCTCCATTGATCATACCATAAATCTCATATCCCTCTCAATTGGTAAGCGACTAACTCGACTTTCTCTATCAAAGTCACCCCCATGATATCAAGCATCTTATAAACCTCATCTATAAACTCCTTAGGGTCCTCTTACACTTTAGTGCCATAAAACTCAGGGGGTTTCATCTTAATAAACCCCCTCACTCTTAAAGCCGCAGAATTAACATTAGGATTCACAGGAGTAACCACATCCCTATTGACTTGCGTCGTCATGGCTTGAGCTAACATTTGGATAGTAAACCTAAACTCTGCATGAGTAACATTCTCAACTAGATGATCAACCGGAGCTTGAGAAGGAGCTTAGGGAAGAACCTCATGATACACATTTTCTTCCTCATTTCTCCTAGCATTTGCCCTTGTATTAGCCATATCCTGAAACTAACAAGCACAAATTAGGGGAAGGACCTAATAGAGTTAGAATCTATAGCACGACTTAGAGAATAAGGAAGTGAAGTTTCCTAAACATCCAATAGCCTCATATTCATAAATGTGGCGCGCTTCACATTTATGAAAAAGACTGTACTAGACGTGGTTTGAGACATCCTAGAACCATTCTAAATCTTGTGCTCTGATTACCAAGTTTGTCACGACCCAGGGGTACCCCTTAGATGTAACATGGCGTACTTGACCCCGAAGGGGTCTCATACAAGCCCTTAGCATATCATAACATAAGATACTAGAAAAGTGTAGAATTTTAAAACATTTTTCATACAATTAATGTCTTTATAAAAACAAAGCAGAAGTCTTATTACACTTGTCTCAAACTATCTAGAACAAGAACATCTTAGGGACCAAGCCCATAAAATAGTCTAAACCATAAAGAAAGGCATTAAAAGTAAATGGTGGCTATATCCTCGATGCTATGATGATTCACCAATCTTCAACTCCTTGCTCCTACTAAGAACCTAGCCTCAAATATGGAACTCAAGATTGCCAGACCCTACATTTGAAAAGAATGTAGGCAAGAGTATGTGTTAGTACAAAATTTAGTAAATATGATAGCTAGCATAACATCATAAGAGCATAACATAAGAGTTAGTCAATCAAAAGATAAATGTCATAAACATAAGAGACAACAAAATAAGCATAAGCATAATCTCCAACATAAGCATAATATAAGCATTAGTCAACATAAGGCATAATCCATAACATAAGAGATACATCATGTTCATAAGCATAGTAAATACTTAGATCTTCATATCATAATAGAACAACTTCTCAAGTAACCTCAAAGCATCACATAAGTTTCACTCTTAATACTTTAACATAAATAATTCATCATATTGGCTTTGCTCTCAAAACCCTAGGAATGAATACTCATGACTACAAGCCTTACTCTCAAAGCATTATTTCTTACAATCATCATACATACCCAGATTTCAAGGCTTTCTAATCACACTCTTTATTATTAAGTGATTCTAGTCATAAATCATCATAAATGTTCAACTTCAAGCT
Organism: Solanum verrucosum; assembly: GCF_900185275.1. NCBI lineage: Eukaryota > Viridiplantae > Streptophyta > Magnoliopsida > Solanales > Solanaceae > Solanum > Solanum verrucosum. The sequence goes on along the minus strand of NW_026020312.1, from coordinate 729,921 downwards.
TTACTAATCATTATCCATCATATATACTATAATCTAATTCAATTCATGTCTACATGCTTCTATTCAAGAACAATTACTACTCATATCATCACTTCTAGAAGATCATCTATAAATCCTCAATTTCCCACTTCACAAGGCATAAACCCACATTATTACAATTTCATCAATTAACTAGGGTTATCCATGGAAAATATGTAAATTATTCATAATAATATTATTCACTACTAATTCAATCATAAACAACAAATATCCACTCAATTGGATTCATTCTTCTTCTTCTTCTTCTTCTTCTTCTAGAGAGAGAATTTCTTAGAAGGAATTGGGTCTCTTTTGGTGAATTGAAACAATGATTTGGAATCACTTAATTAAGGGTCTAATAGCTTTATATATGTGGTCTAATTACTAATAAAACGACACCACTTAATAACTAATTAATTCTAGAAAGTTCTCTTAAGCCCTTCACTAAACGACTTAGTTGACCACACTACCTCACCCTCGAGACCACGCCCACAGGCTATGGGTGGACGCAAGGGGGCATGTTGTTCATCCGTGGGTGGTTATCTAGGAGTGAACTTTTGGGGTCTTGACCCATGACCCCTCCATCTACTGGTCGTGGTCCCCTTTCGTGGGTGGACTATTTTGGGGCAGGTTCTAGGGCAGTTTTAGGGTCCTCATCAAGGTCCTTGGGGAGTCGTACCTTGACGTTTTAACCCCTAACCCTTCATTCTAAGTACAGGAAGTCATTTCTACGACTCTAACCCTCACGTAAAGCTCTAGAACCCTCACATAAGGCTTTAGTTTAGCTTACTAGTTTTCGGGTGTTATAAGCCAATGCCTAGAAGACCAGGTAGATGTAGAAGAAAAGATAAATATGAACCATGAAAAAAGAAGTGGGGGAAAGTATCAAAGATAGGAGTGAAGATGTCATGTTCCAAATGCCATCAAGTTGGGCATAACAATAGAACTTGTAAATTAGTGGTTAGCATTTTTGTCTTTCTTTTAAGTTTTAATCAGTTTGATACTTCTAATTTTGTGTCTTTACAGCCCTCTCAACACCCCCACACAACAGCATGTAAGGCCCTTTCAACAACCACCAATGAGGCAGCCTATCATTGGACATGCCTCGACTTTATGTGCAGATACTTCAAAGGTTAAAGGAATGAAAAAGCAGCAGCCAACTGCAAGGGCATCATCTACTTCAACTGCCTGGGCAGCATCTACTTCAACTGCAAGACCAACATCTTCTCCAGTTGGAATGTCGCCAGCTTCTTCAGTTGGAAGAAAAAAAACAAGAGATGTGGGATTTGATGTTTACACAGATATACAATCTGGAAGACAAGTGATTAATATATGTATATTGCCTTCTTTAATTGATTTTCTTACATCTATATTTAGGTATACTAAATAATGCCCTATAGATTTTCTTACATCTATATTTTCTTACGCCATTTGCCAAACTGTCCGTCGCTTTTTAATAAAGATAATTATTTTTAAAATTATTTTACAAAAAGCGACGGACGACATCTCTTAGTCCCTCGCTTTTTTTTGCAGATTTTTGCGCTAAATATATATATAATTAATAATTATTTATTTAATATATATAGAGACGTCGTCCGTCGCTTTTTAATAAAAATAATTATTTATAAATTAAAAAATAACCACGTTGTCCGTCATTTTTAATTTATTTTATTTTATTAATTAATTTTTTTAAAAAGTGACGGACGACATCTCTTAGTCCGTCGCTTTTTGGTAAAGATATCTAGTCAAACATTTTCAAAAAGTGACAGACAGTGTCTCTTAGTCCGTCACTTTTTAGTCAAAATTTTGGTCAAATATATTTTAAAAAGATACAGACAAAGAAACGTTGTCCGTCGCTTTTTTTAAATTATGTTGAACCAAAAAGCAGGTTTTCCCCCCATTTTTCCCATCTCTCTCTTCTCTCTTCTCTCCCTTCTCTCTAAAACCAAACTGTTGCGCTGCCGCCGCTGCCACACGCCACCCCACGCCGCCGCCGCCCTTCTCTCACTGAGCATTAGTCTCGTCGCTGCCTTGCCCCGTCGGCGCCGCCACCCGTCGTCCCCACTACCTCTTTTCCTTAGCTTGTTAAGGTTAGGGTTTAATTTTAGTTTTTTTAAATTATAGTAATATTTGATTTGTTATAAATTAGTATATTGTTTTAGTTTGATGAATTGTGTTCAATTGTTAATTTGTATATTTCATTATTGTTAGTTAGGTAGAGAATTAGGAATTTTTTATTTTAGGGTTTTCTTCTAAATTAGGGTTTTTTTTAAATATGATTGTGGATTGAGTATTAGAAGATAGAACTAACAAATAATTGAAGTTAGAAGTTATAAAATTAGAAGTTAGATTAGTTGCATTTTTCAACTTTAAAATTCTTGAATTTAGTATGTTTTGAGGGTTGAAGTTAGAAAACATTCAATTGTATATGAAAGTTAGATTACTTTGAAGTTAGAAAAATATTGGATGGTATATGAAAGTTGAAATTAGATTAGTTGAATTTTCCAACTTAGAAGTTCTTGAATTTAATAAGTTTGAAAGTTGAAGTTAGAAAAATTGGGGATTTTAAAATATGATTGTAAATTAAGTATTAGAAGTTAGAACTAACAAATAATTAGAAGCTAGCTAGAAGTTGGAGATTAGTTGAATTTTTTAATTTGCCATTGTATTTGTGCTTATATGTATTATATTGTTGTTGAAAATTGGGTTACTTGAATTATATTCTTGAACTTAGAAATTCTTGAACTTGGAAATTCTTTAACTTAGAAATTCTAGAAATCAGATATGAACTTGAATTTTTGTAGGATTTTAGAACTTTAATTAGGTTGTGAACTTTAGAAATCTTGAATTATTGTAGGATTTTAGAACTTTAGGTTGTGAACTTAAGAAATCTTGAATTATTGTGGGATTTTAGAACTTTAAGTTGTGAACTTTAGAAGTCTTGAATTATTGTAGGATTTTAAACTTTAGGCTGTGAACTTTAGAAATCTTGAATTATTGTAGGATTTTTGAAATTTAGGTTGTGAACTTTAGAAATCATGAATTATTGTAGAATGTTAGAACTTAAAGTTGTGAACTTTAGAGAACTTGAATTTTTGTAGGATTTCAGAACTTAATAAGATTGTGAACGTTAGAAATCTTGAATTATTGTAGGATTTTAGAACTTTAAGTTGTGAACTTTAGAGAACTTGAATTTTTGTAGGATTTTAGAATTTTAGGTTGTGAAACGTTAGAAATCTTGAATTATTGTAGAATTTTAGAACTTTAAGTTATGAATTTTAGAAAACTTGAATTTTTGTAGGATTTTAGAACTTTAAGTTGTGAACTTTAGAGAACTTGAATTATTGTGAGATTTTAGAACTTAGGTTGTGAAATTTAGAAATCTTGAATTATTTTAGGATTTTAGAACTTTAGGTTGTGAACTTTAGAAATCTTGAATTATTGTGGGATTTTAGAACTTTAAGTTGTGAACTTTAGAAATCTTGAATTATTGTAGGATTTAAAACTTTAGGTTGTGAACTTTAGAATCTTGATTTGTAGAATTTATGAACTAATTATTAGGTTGAACTTTAGAAATCTTGATAAAATATAGTCTTTATGACTATTTGTAATTTTGAAACGAATTTTGAAAGACTTTATAAATCCTTAAATCACAATTTTTGAATGTTATTTTAAGTTTGTTGTTTTATATTTTGTGTAGCTTCTTTATAATGTTTTGTGCTTGATTGTGGCTGAATTGAATTGAATTGAATTGTTTTTGCAAGTTTCTGCTACCAAAAAAATTGCAGAAAAAGCGACAAACAGGGTGGTTTTGTCCGTCGTTTTTCTGAATTTTATTTTTTTTAAAGCCCAGAAAAGTGACGAACAGGGTCCTTTAGTATGTTGCCTTTTTTAATTTTATTTTTAAAAAAACTCAGAAAAGCACCGGACAGGATCCTTTAGTTCGTCGCTTTTCTGGATTTTTCAAAATTTTATTTTCAAAATAGCAACGGATGGCATCTCATTGTCCGCCGCTTTTCAAGATTCTAAAAAAATTAAAAATTAATTAAAGTGACGGACTTCATCTCTTTTTTAAAATTACAAAAAAAAGAAGCTACGGACGGCGTTAGATTCTTCAAAAAAATTATCTAAAAAACAAAAGCAATGCAGTCCGTCGCTGTTTTGGATTTTTCAAAGTTTTATTTCCAAAAAAGCGACGGACGGCGTCTCATTGTCCGTCGCTTTTCATGATTCTAAAAAAATTAAAAATTAATTAAAGCAACGACTTCGTCTCTTTTTTAAAATTAAAAATAAAATATAAAATAAAAAGTGATGAACGACGTCGCATTCTTAAAAAAAAAAAGTTAAAAAGCGACACAGTCCATCGATTTTGGAAAAGCGTTGAGCCTAAAGCGACGAGATTGACTGCGTCGCTTTTGGCCAAAAAAGCGATGCAGTCCATCGCTTTTTCCCTCTCTTTTTGGCAGTTTTTTAGTAGTGGGAGGAGGGCAACGAATGTTATGGCTATCGTCTTTTATTTCTCTGAGGGAATAAGTAAAATAGCAAAATTGCTTATAGTTATTGACTTTTAGATGCAGTTGTCTTTTATTGCCATTGAAAAGAGTTTTTTTTTCGGCCAATGTGCATTTGCCGCTATATCTCATTTTAGAGAACAAATTAGTGGCAATTATTTTATTGCCGCTAAATAATTGCCACTAAAAGTATTTTTTGGTGTAGTGAATTCACATGAAAGCTACTGTGGATTCAATTAAGTAATACTAGAGCTATTATTACACGAACAAAGTGATTCAAATAAGAGAAAGGGTGACAATACTATGTGAATGAATTTTGATGGACTTGGACTTATGGTTGTAATAGTTAGACTAAAATTTAACTGTTGAGTTTGAGAAAATGATAAAGTTAAAGACTTGAGTTATTGAAAATTTAACAAAATATTTATATTTTATTTATGAATAATATATAAATAATTATAAAATTTGTATATATAGTTTCTCAATTCAGTTTGGTTATTTTTGTGGGTTTTTCTTAGTGAAATCAAAACTAAATCAAATAGTATTGGTTTTCAAAATTGAAACCAAATCTAACCAAACCAAATATCAATTTTTTAATCGATTTAGTTCAGATTGCGATTTGGTTTGATTTTTTAACCATGACCATGAATAGCCCTAGGAGTAATAATAATACTCTCCTATCCCTATTTACTTGTGCATTTTTTACTTGGCATACTTGTTAAGAAAATAATAATTGATATGTGAGTTTATCATTTTACCTCTACTAGTTGATAGAATTTCAAAATTAATTTACTCAATGAAGATATTGTGCCTTTTTGGAAAAAATAAGCATCTAAATAAATTGAGGGTATAATATGAAGAAAAAAAAATGATAAGTAGGGTTTGTTTTCCTAGGTTGTCCGAAAAACACAATCTGTCAGTGATTCTGAATGTGGTGTGTGTCATAGTTGTTGCCCTTGTCCTTGTGTGTTGGCTGCCTTGAATTTCATTACTGGTTTGTCTCTTGATACTAGTTGTTTGATTTTAGTAAAAGTTTTGTTTTGTGCTTGTGGACTCATTTTAAGTTATATAAAGCTAACATGATTTTGATAAGAGTCTCTTTTAATTTTTTCTTTAGTGTGATTGGATGATGCTCTTACATCTATCTGACTAATCTGTAAAAAAAATATATATATACGTAAGTCTTTTAAGCTTAATTTGTGCTTGTCTTGTTGCAGGGCAAGGACGCACACTAAGGACAAGAGTTATTGTCATGAAACCACTAGTATTTTTTTTTCTTCTGTCCCTTGTTTTTTCCTTTGTAACATATAATCTGATTACCATGGTTATAAGGTATACATTTGTTGGCTTTGAGAAATCAAACTCAAAGGCTGTTGGTTTCACTCAACTATTTCTTGATCCCATTATTCACATGCCTCACAATCTCACAAAACCTAAACCCCAAAAGTTGCTATTCCATATTGCATTAACAGCAACTGATACTCCTTATAGCAAGTGGCAATGCCGCATCATGTACTATTGGTATTTGAAAAAGAAGAATTTACCAGGTTCAGAGATGGGAAAATTCACTCGAATCCTTCATTCAGGAACCCCTGACAATCTAATGGATGAAATTCCCACATTTGTCGTTGATCCTCTTCCACAAGGTTTTGATATGGTCAGAAACATGCCTTTCTTTCCAGTCAGGTTTTGGCATCAAATGTTATTTAGACTCACTCATCAATCATGGTTAGTTTGCTGCTTGCAGGGTTACATTGTCCTCAATAGACCTTGGGCATTCGTTCAGTGGTTGGAGAAGGCTACCATAGAAGAGGAGTGAGTTCTCAAATGTTTAATTATGTGAAAAATCTGGTTGACTGCATAACAATCTTAGCCTTTTCTATTGTGGCAGATACATACTTATGGCAGAGCCTGATCACATTTTTTTGAACCCGCTCCCAAATTTAGCTTATGGAGATTACCCAGTTGCTTTCCCTTTTTTCTACATGAAACCTGCCGAACACGAGGAGATCATAAGGAAATTCTTTCCCAAAGAAAATGGTCCTGTAACAAATGTTGATCCCATTGGAAATTCCCCGGTCATCATTAAGAAGGTATATTTTTACCTTTATTTAGGTATTCATGTCGCTAAGGGCATTTTAATATGTTTATGTACTTGATACTAATTTCTTGTTTATCCTAGTTATGGGTGACCTAACCCACATAATACATGATGAGGTCCCATGGTAGATGCTATTTGCCAATTGTGAAAAATATGAAGGAAGAATATTATTAAATTATTGTTGTGTCTACATTATTACATTTAGACCCTATTTATAGACACTAGAATATAATCCATTACCAAGTAGGATACTATTTACTATTCCTATTTCTATTTGTATGATCATGTTCCTATTCTAATAGGATTGTTTAACCTAACACCAATGATATTGTGTTAATTGACAAACCCAACGAGGGTATCAACCAGTAGCTTGAACTTTGGAGAAGCACTTTAGAGAGTAAGAGTTTCATGATAAGTAGAAGTAATTAGTCTGACCGAATACATGCTCCGCAAGTTTAGTTAACACTAGAAGAGCGAAGTTGATGTAAGACAAGGCGGCAATTGCGGTGCCAAAATGCAAATAATTTACATATGTTGGTTTGTTGTTTCAAGAAAATGGAATGATAAATGGAGATGTTACTCACGGTGTTGTCATAGGCCTGCTTAAGACTTGAAGTAAGGCTCAAAAGGAAACCTGAAATCCCCACAAACTACTCAAGAGCTTGAGCATAGACCCCCAATTTCCCCCATACTTGTTCTCTTTCTTCCGTCATTGGGACCATAAATGCTGCCAAGAAAAATGTGGGTATGAATTCACAAGTAATCTAACAGTCTCTCACACTAGTTACGTCACCTGCTCATGATCTCCCATCCCAAAGAATAATTCCTCCCCTAGTTCCAGTAGCTTCAAGTTGACACATAAATTGGTTTCCCACAAGACTTTCACAATATTCTTGATATCACCTTCTACTTTGGACTCTCGAAATCAACGTTCCAACTATGGATGAGGCTCATATATGCTTGCTTGATTTAGTTTCCTCACATTCCAGGATACTTATCTTGACTGTCATTGATCATTAGCTTTAACATATCCCCCTACTCCTTGTACCTTTACTTTTGAAAGTATTGCCGATATCTAGACTGTTCATTTCTTTAGAGCTTTTAATTTTTTTGTCATACCCGCCGATTTTTCAATATCAGCTTGTTTGAGGTTGTCAATATTCATAAATAACTGCAAGGTTATCTAGACAAAAATTATTGTTGATGTTAATATTATCTATATGTATCTTTTGAGTTTTATTTTCATTAATTATTCAGAATAAGCCCTCTTCAATTTCATTGATGTGTCTCTACCATGTCATTCTCTCATTTTCTAAATTTTCCGTGTGAACATATTTCTGTCCCGTGTCTATTTGTATACCACTAGATTGTTATTAGATATAGGTCTCTTAATTTATTACAGCTACATAAATTCTTGGATCAGCACTTTGTGCTTATTTTGCACTTGTTTTTTTTTAATCTTGTGATTTCAAGGAATTGTTTTTGGTTTATACAGAATTTGTTGGAGCAAGTTGCAACTACATGGATGAATATTTCTCTAAGAATGAAGCATGATGAAGAAACGGATAAAACTTTTGGCTGGGTCTTAGAAATGTGAGAGATCTACTAATTAATGAGTTGAAAGATGTAGGTTTTGTCGTCATAACTGTGTTTTTGACTCATCTATTTTCTGAATTAAGGTATGCGTATGCTATAGCTTCTGCTTTGCATGGTGTGCAGCATATTCTTCGGAAAGACTTTATGCTACAGGTTTTGATCTGTATTACTAAACAGTCTAGTCTTTGTGATTCATTTCTTTTTTTTTTACTTTTCATAAGTAATCTTGAATTTTAAATATTTTAGCCACCCTGGGATTTGGACAATAGAAAAAAGTTTATCCTCCATTACACTTATGCGTGTGACTACAATATGAAGGTAGAGTTATTATTATTTGTGTGTGTACTTAAGTTTCAATCTTTGTATTATGGTCTTAATGAGTAATCTTATGCCGTAGCTTGTTGTTCAGGGGGAGCTTACTTATGGAAAAATTGGAGACTGGCGATTTAATAAGAGGTCCTATATCAAAGGACCTCCACCTAAAAATCTATCCCTGCCTCCACCTAACATCCCTGAAAGTGTGGTATGTATATACAAATACAGTTCTCTATTGCACTATTCAATTAACATGGTTAGTGTGGTACAATTCTTTGAATAAATATTGTCGTCTTAAAACATTGCAATTATTAGTTAGATACAGAATTGTTTGGCTTTGTTAGATGAGTAGAATGATTTGGTTGCCAGTATTCACTAAGTAGTATGTTGTTAAAGGGGCAATAATATTCATTCCAGGAGAATCAATTGGCTCTTAAAGCTACAAGTGAAGAATAAGGATGACAACCGGTGTATGTGTAGTTTTGCCTCTTATTAGCATGCTTGATTCTAGCCCTACTATTCAATCCTGAAACAGAGGAAAGCATGGGTAGTAGATTTATCCCGTTTGAATCTACGTCACTATTCATTCCAACCAATCCAGAAACAAAGTAGATCAAGTGTAGTATTTTTGTTTCTGATAACCAACAAGTAAGCCCTACTTGTCACATAGGTTCAAAACTTAGACGAGTATTATGTACCTGCATTACATTGAATATAGGTATTTGCTTCAAGGCAAAAAAATAAAGACTAAAGTATGCATCAACTATAACAAGAAATATAATCTTATTGAAGTTGGTTATTACCCACTAAAACAGGTCTCCTTGTATGAGTTCTTAGTCACAGCCTTAGCCTGCAAAATAGCCCATATTATAATGGGTTGGGTGAGTTACTTTTTAGATAGATAAAATATATGTTTATACCCATATTTAACCCATAAAAATATGGGTTAGCCAAATCGGTTAAGCTTTCAACTTTTATCACTCAAAATTCAGCATATCACCAAAAGTGTTTTAACTTCTCTTCTTTTTTATGCTCCTAATTATTCTTCTCTATAATTGAAAAAGATAAAGTGTTTGACCCTCCAAATAAATATATACTATATTACATGTCCATTTCTTTTGTTAATTATAATTATATTTTTTTTATTTGTTTAATTTTATATTGGATAACAAATAATAGTGTAAGTAAGCAAATCATGTATTAGTATTGATATTGCGTAAAGTGCATTAAGCACGTTTTACTCCTAAAATGCAAATATTCATTTACATTGAAATTTAAAATATTTTTTCCTTGTTATTACATAAATTTATTTTATATTGAAAGTTAATAGGAATCTTTTTTTACTTTGATGATACAATAGAACTAAATAAAATAATTTCAACATTTTTCATCTAAAATAAAGACTAAAATATTTTATCCATGTTTTATTATAAAGTAAAGTACTATTTTATTCATCGAAATATGGGTAAATATGGGTAAACTTGTATATTACCCAACCCATTTGTTACCCATATGAAATGTGAACTGGTTGAATTATTACCCATTTTATGTTGACTATTTTTAACCCGCCTAAATTTTATCAAACCGCCCCATTTGCCACCACTAGTCACATGATATTGAATAAACCTTACCCCCTATACAAGAACCAGGTTCTTGTACGTTTACCAAAATAAACAATCGCAACACAATAAAAAAATATTTTATCATGGAAACCTTCCTCAAGGAAGGAATAAACCACACCACAATTTTATTACCATTAAGAACAATTCAAGATTACAACTCAATAATCAATGAACTAACTCTAGTACCTTTAATCTCTATCGATTAACTATAATCGAAGACTCTACTCTCTAAGAAGTCAAACTCGCTTCTTGTTACAGTGCTCTCAAACTCTCTTAACTCAACTCCCCGAGAAGTCAAAACCCACTTCCTGTTATAATTCTCAAACTCTCTCTTTTCTCTCTTAGAACACACCTCCTAAACACTGATTCAAGAAGAACCAATGTAACACATTACTTCAGAAAGAACTCCCAACTCTAGTACTTCCACATTTACTCGTTTCCTCTTTTAACTCCGCTTGGTGTTTTTGACACACTTTTCCTATTTTATCTCTGAATAATTGAACTCTTCCCGCCTCTTTCTTTTAAGTCTGATATGTGTTATGTGAACCTTGTTCATGCTGACATCATCAAAAGTATTTTGAGCAATTCATTATTCATCAATTTCCCCCTTTTTGATGATGACAAATATACTCCATTTCGTACACCTATGTCAGCCAAACACTTCCCCCTTTTGACATATCAAAAAAGGGATAAAGATCATAACAATAGGAGATCATTACAAATGCATAGCTATAGGGGCACCACTTAGACATGATAACATAAGGTGAACAAGATATAAGGATATTAGCCATCCAAACAAAAAGATAAAAACAAATCAAAGACCAATAATCAAGCAAAATAGTATGCATCAGGTTTAAGTTCACAGAGCTCCAAACAAATATCCAACATTGACACAAAACATAGCTATTCACGAGATTGTCTCCAAAGAAGCCAAAAGGAATGATTTAGGAGGTGCAAGGAGGGGATGGGGGTAGGTGGGGTATGAGATAGGGCCAAGAACTCTAACACATGATCCACACGAGCATTGTTGCAGTAGTAGCTGGTCCTTCAATCTAGCTACTCCCCCTATGACTTAGCTAGGTTAGTACAAAGAGTATCAATCTCAGTAAGTAAGGAGGGCAACATTATGTTCCCTGGCAGCATAAAGATCATTAAGAAGAATGGCAACTAGGCCAGTACCCTAGGAGCAGTAGCAGAATTTGGTCGTCATTATCAAGCAGTCTACAGTCAGCAAGAGTAGACCTAAGTATTCATATCCTTCCTTTTCAGAACTCTCCATTCCCTTAAGGGAACATTAATATCTTCAAACATAATAGTGGAGAGGTTGCTAAAATTCAACTGATGAGCACCAGGTTTAGGATCAATCACGCGTGGCATGTGTTTTATCATAAGAGAAGGCCAGCCAATAGGTTCTTTGTTTTTCGAGGGCATTGGCTATCCCCATGTCCTTAAAGGAAGCCTCATGGCATTTCACCCCCTAGAAAGAACCCCCTTGTGCACTAATTCGTACAACAATTTGTGAAAAAGTGTCATTTTCCCTTTAAGAACCTTTCTTAGTTGTGCAAAGACCCTCCCTTGTGTGTACTTAGATGTGAGCAAACAATTTTCATCTTTTGTCCACATGTATTCACCTAGCCCATCAATTGGAATATGAAAAATTTCATGAATATGGACATTATCAAATATTAATTCAACCCCATCGACAGAAGAAGTAGAAACGTTATCTTCTAACACATTTACGTTCACATAAAATTCAAATACCTCATTTTCATAGACCTCTAACCTTGTGTCTAGAACCATCCAACCTTGAAAGTACAAAAAGTCAAGCACATTTTAACCACATCTAAAGTGCGAACCTCGGGATGAGAGGTTGTCCCCCTCAAAACTGCTTTAGACCCAAAATACATTTCCTTCCCCATTGCCAAGTACTTAGCCAAATTCTTATTTTTTGTAGGGGAGAGAGGAACTAGAGGAAATAGAATCATCAGGTGACTCATCATGGTCTGAATCAAGAACAATAGGAGACTGAGGGGAGTGAACCAGAAACTTACTGGCATGATTACATTTCTTTCTTGATTCAACAACCTCATTGAGTTGGGCCTGACTAGCGCTTCGTGTGAATGAGACGTGGATAATGGTCTGCTTTTGATCAATATGCTTGCATGATTTCTAAGGAACAATTTCACGTAGTTGATTAAGGGGAACCTCATCGATGTCTAGGCTTTGTTAATAAGTGGTGTGGGTGGGCATTGGGGTAAGAGTGGATGTAGGGAGAGGGATTTCTTGGGATAGTTGTGGGACTAATGGTCTTGAAGGAGTGGATATTTGGGAAAGAAAATTAGAGTTAGGGCTTTCAACAGGCGGTGGAGATGGTGAGGGAGTGAAAGGGTCGCTGGAGGCGCATAGTGGTAGACGAGAGCATGACCCGATCAAAGATGGTGACCGGTGAGGATGGAATTGATGAGGTGGAGATGAATGTGTGGTGGAGGTGACGCCTTCCCCCCTGAGATGATTCCCTAGGTAAATCGGGCATGGATGCCTTTTCCGGTGAGGAGGAGTCCTTATCAACGGAGTAGGAGACTAGGTTTCGTGGTGTAGACATTATGAGGGTTTATGGGTTTGACGGGATTTGGGGTACGTATGTGAGAGACGAGTGTATAGGATTATTGGTAATGAAGGAGTAATGATGGGATTCTGACATTTGATCGAAAGTTTAATAGATGGTTGAGTTTCGTAAAAGAGTAGTGACTGTGGATTATTGATAATGAGTTTCCCGCGTAAATGTCAAGGTTTTTAAAGGTGGGTGTATTTAGATGGACCAAGTTCATAAGCTTTTTTCAATACAAAATCAAATGTTGGAATGTGATGCAAAATGGAATATAATGAGGATTGATGAATACCTATTAAGACGAGAACATGTTCCTTGACAAGAGAGCTCCTTTGCAACATAGTTATAGAAATCTGAGGGTAATATTATTAGACCTGATTGGAGTGTTGTCTTACTGTAAATGTATACGTGTGACAAGGTACAAAGATGAGTTAATGACAATTATGTGTTGAGATCATTCTTCAATTCTTTCATCATGAATTTGCCTTGTAAGAGAAAAGTCATTCTTGATACACCATCCCCAAGGCCAGTCGATTTTGTTGAAATTGTTCTCTTCCAAGTGCTTTGGTAAAGATATCAGCAACTTGGTCTTTAGTCATATAAAAATTCATGATGTTGAGTCTGTTCTCCACATTGTCCCCGAGAAAGTGGTGTACATATATGTGCTTTGTTCGTTTGTGTTCGTCTGGGTTATTTTCCATATTCATAGAACATGTGTTGTTGCATCTGATAGGTATACAACCTACTTTAATTCTAAAATCTTCAAGCTACTACTTTATCCATAGGATTTGAGCACAACAAGAAGCAGTTGCGATATATTCAGCTTCAGCAGTTGATAGGAAAACCGAGTTCTGCTTCTTTGTTGCCCAAGACACTAGGCATGCTCCCATAAAGTGATCCATTCCTGACGTGCTTTTTCTATCCACTAGGTATCTGGTGTAGAACTAGGTTCAGAGTTCTTTCAAGATATCGTAGAATCATTTTCACAGCTTCCAGACGAGATTCTTTTGGGCAACATTGAAAATGTGCACATAAACCAACGCTGAACACAATGTCGGGCCTGTCAGAAGTTAAGTATATGAGGGATCCGATCATTCCTCTATATTTTTTGTTGTTCACTAAAGACCAAGTTCATCTTTGTCAAGCTTGGTTGTCGTGCCAATTAGGGTATCATTTGTCTTAGCTTCATTTATCTCAAACTTCTTAAGCAACTCTTTGATATATTTTTGCTGATGAATTGAAGTACTAGATGGTGACTGCTTGATCTGAAGTCGTGGGAAGAAGTTGAGTTATCTCATCATACTCATTTTAAATTCATTGCTCATTAGTTGTGCAAATTAAACCCCGTGATCTGCATCTATTCCTCCAAATATGATGTCATCTACATACACTTGAACTTTGAGTAAATCTTTACATTGCTTTTGAAGAAATATCGTCTTGCCAATCTTGCCTTTTGAGTATCCATGTGTAAGAAGGAAACTTGATAGTCGATTGTACCATGCTCTAGGTGCTTGCTTCAAGCCGTACAGTGCTTTGTCTAGCTTGTAGACAAAGTAATTGGGGTCAAGACTTTCAAAGCTAGGCGGTTGTTTCACATATACTCTTCTTGAAGAAACCCATTTAGAAATGCATTTTTGACGTCCATCTAATAAAGTTTGAACTCCATATGGGCCGCAAATGTGATCAACATCCTAATTGCTTTGATTCTTGCTACCAGGGAAAATGTTTTATCATAGTCTATCCCTTCTTCCTGATTGTATCCTTATGCGACTAACTGGATTTGTTCCGTATGACTTTTCTTTGTTTATCAAGTTTGTTTCTGAATACCCATCTAGCTCTTATACAACAGTTCTATCATAAAGTTGAGGAAACAGGTTCCAAACCTTGCTGCATTCAAACATAATAAGTTCTTCTTGCATGGCGATAATCTAATGCAGATCTAGAAGGGCTTTTTTGAAGTTTTTTGTTCACTTAAGGACACGTAAGCTTAAAAGGAACACATGTTCCTTAGTTTAGATCTATTATGAATCCCTGGGAGTAAGAATGTTTTGCACTGGATGAGAGCTCTGGTGTTTCCAGTTTCTTGGCTGAATTGTTTGTGCGTTTTCTCTGGAAGATGGACCAGGTTTTATGGGACTCTCCTCATCAGTTGTATCTACTATCTCAGGAGCATTCAAAACTGATTCGGGAGCAAGTTCATTTGGAGAGTCATCATCAGATTTGATTACTTTAGGTTGCTGTGGATTTGTCATACCTATTCATGCTCATCATCTTGCGAGTTCCTTTTGATTGAGTTATTTCTTCATCAAAGATGATGTGGACACTTTCCTCTACACGATTTAATCTTTTGTTGAACATTTTATAGGCCCTGCTTTGTGATGAGTACCCAAGGAAGATTTCTTCATGCTTTTGGCATCAATTTTTCTAGTGTATTTTTGTGTTGTTGTGAACATAAAAGAAACACCCAAATGCTCTGAGATGTGCTAAGTTGGGCTTTCTTCCTTTCAACAATTCATAAAGAGTTTTGTTTAGTACTGATCTGATCATACATCTGTTGGTAAGATAATACGAAGTACTACTGCTCAGCCCAAAAGACTTTAGAAGATTACTTGATATTAGCATGGTGCATGCGATGTCTTCCAAGGTTCTATTTTTGTGCTCAACTACACCATTTTGTTGTGGTGTTCTTTGTGGAGAGAAGTTGTGATAAACCCCATTTTGGCACAAAATTGCAAGAATTTTGAATTTTCAAACTCTAATCCATGATTTGAATGAATGCTAGTGATATCACTTTTAAACTTCTTCTAAACCAGTTTCACAAAATTTTAAATTTGTCATATTCTCCTCTTTTGTTGCAAAGAATATGATCCAGGTGAATCTGGTGTAGTC